>NW_024571927.1:0-329 GCF_018153835.1 Drosophila eugracilis | reverse complement strand
GGTCCCTAAGTTCAAGGTTAAGAAAGCCGAAAATTTTCGAGAAGTAAAAACCTCTGAAATATACAAATAAAAGCTGGAAATAATATACTTTGAATAATTTTGAACGAAAGAATACGGTTCCAATTCCGTAACCCTGTTAGAGTATCCGTTTGTTATTAAATATGGGCCTCCGTGCTCATCGGCAAACAGGAACATTCATAAAAAAGAAGCCGTCGAAAGAGATATCGGAAGAGTTTTTCTGTTTCTTATACGTAATCACCATGGAAAGTCTCTTCTCGCAGAGAGATATGGTAGATGGGCTAAAGAGCACACTGTTAGTCGATATTTTC
>NW_024571926.1:0-897 GCF_018153835.1 Drosophila eugracilis | reverse complement strand
TTTCTGCCCAGTGCTCTGAATGTCATGAAGAAATTCAAGTAAGCGCGGGTCGTAATTTGGCGGAGCAATCAGACTCTCTTACTGGTGCCAAATGCCTCGCTCATCTGGCCACCCAGTGACGCATGAATGATTAACGCAGCAGATTCCTTCTGTCCTGGTCTGATCATCTAGCGAAACCACAGCCAAGGGAACGCGGGCTTGGAACAATTAGCGTGAAAGAAGACCCTTTTGAGCTTGACGCTAATCTGGCGATGTAAGGGAGACACAAGAGAGGAGTGTAGAATAAGTAGATGTGGGCCCTCGGTTTGGTATCGCAATGTGAAATGCCACTACTCTTGTATTGTTTCCTTACTTACTGATTTGATTAAATGGAGACGTGTATCATTTCCCTAGCCATTGCACGGATATATTTATTATATCTTATGGTATTGGGGTTTTGAGGTAAGCTTCTTGATCAATGTCACGGGTTTGTTATATAATTACCGAAACAAATTCTTTTAATAAAGCAGTGCATTTATGTATTTTGGTTTGAAAATTTGGTATAACTCAATTACTCAGGTATGATCAATTCAAGGACATTGCAAGGCAGGGAGTTTGACTGGGGGCCGTACCGCTCTCCCCTCACCGGTGTCCAAGGCCAGCTCAGTGCGCAGAAACCACACATAGAGCAAAAGGGCAAATGCTGGACTTGATCTCGGTGTTCAGTACACACAGGGACAGCAAAAGCTCGGCCATCGATCCTTTTCTTGGTTTAAAGAGTTTTAACAAGAGGTGCTCGTGAAAAGTTACCATAGGGATAACTGGTTTGTGGCGCTGCTGTTCATAGCGACGTCGCTTTTTGATCCTTCTTCGATGTCGGCTCTTCCTATCATTGTGAAGCAAAAATCTTCACTCAAG
>NW_024571925.1:0-320 GCF_018153835.1 Drosophila eugracilis | reverse complement strand
GAGGAACCCGCAGGTACGGGACCAATGGTACACTTGTTCGAGTGAATGGAGTGGTATGACGCGCTAGCGTCCGTTGGATTGCGCCCTGAACGCCTCTAAGGTCGTAATCCGTGCTGGACGATAAATAAGTGAAGTACTTGCATCAGGCTGGTTTCAAACCATTGAAAGTTTATAATTTACTTTATAAAACGACAATGGATGTATGCTGTAATTTGTAACATAGTAAATTGGGAGTATGTGATCTTCGATCACCCGATGCCGCGCTAGTTGCATATAAAATAATTACAATGACAAAGCCCAGAATCAATTTAAACGACTTT
>NW_024571924.1:0-679 GCF_018153835.1 Drosophila eugracilis | reverse complement strand
AAACGGGTAATAACGTCCATTTTCGGGTGAGAATTGGATCAAAAATTCGGAATTTTAGCTGTAAATGCAGCTTTGTTAGAATTTTTAACAAGGAATCGAACGAGATATGCCATTCCAGGATTCGAGTAACTATAGGCTTAGTTATAGCAAATAATACCGCAACTTAAATTATGAAAGGCGGAAAATTCTTTGTTGGCATATTTGAAAACGGGTAATAGCGTCCATTTTCGCGAGAATTGGATCAAAATTCGGAATTTTAGCCAGGAATGCAGTTTTGTTAGAAACTTTTTAACAAGGAATCGAACGAGATATGCCATCTTAGATTCGAGTAACTAAAGGCTTAGTTATAGCAATAATACTGCAATCCTAAGTTAGGAAAATGTGGGGAAATTCTAAGTTGGCATATTTGATAATCAGGTAATAGGGTACCATTTTCGCGAGAATTGGTCCAAATTGGGAATTTTAGCTTTTTTGGGAGAAAAAAAAGAGTTTAACAAGGAATCGAACGAGATATGCCATTCCAGATCTGGGCAACTATTGGCTTAGTTATAGCAATAATACTGCAACTTAAATTAGGAAAAAATGTGGGAATTTAATTTGCAATTGGATAATTGGTAATATTGTCCATTTTCGAGAGAAAATGGATCAAAATTCGAAATTTTAGCTGTGAATGCAGTTT
>NW_024571923.1:0-19407 GCF_018153835.1 Drosophila eugracilis | reverse complement strand
TGAGAAGACTTTGGTTCAGCGAGGCGATGTCCGTCACGATTTATTTCCAAAATTCGACTAACTGCTAAGTACATAAATTCTTAAAAAAAGTAAGCTAGTCCTATGCTCTGGGAAACTGCTGACCCGGCGCCTCGTGCGTGGAGTTGGGCAGCCGCTGCTTGCGTTGCAGTGCATTGCCCGTCGATTGTGGGCTGCTTCCGTCACAGTGCATTGCCCGCTGAATATGCTGTCCATAGCACCGTCGCTGTGCAATATCCGCAGGTGACGCTGGCCTTGCATATTCCCATCCGGTTATGCGGGGATCAGCCTGGCAACTTTTCCGTTGCTGGGTGACCGTGTTAACTCCTCCCTTGCTTAGATGAAGGACGTCCTCGGACTTTTTGAAACCGTCGATAATAACTTTAATAAGATCATGCTGGCGACGGACCCGCTGGCGTCTCTGATAGAGCTTGGAGATTAAAAAAAAAGCAGATGGCCAAAAGGGATCGCGCCAGTCCAGATACTATAGGCCGTTTTACCAGTCCTTTTCCATTTCACCAATGTATCGCAAGTTTTCCATATTTAATTTTTGCAGGTATGGTAGGCTCAATAATTCTTGATGACCCGTAATGTTAATGAGCGCGTTGATGCAGCTGGCGCTGGGTATTTCTTTACGTAGCTCTTTAGGTTGCGATATATGGTGTTGTTTACTTTAGCTTCTTCGTCGAATGTAACAGAAATGTTCCGGTTACAAGTTGTCCGTTGATCGTAGCTGTTCCGTCGTTGAGAATAATAACGCCGTCATCGATGATTGTTAGCGGCTCGAGGTGGCTCGTGCGAGTCGAACAGTGTGCGTTGCCCCCTGAGTGCAGTTGTTGTGCGCACGTTGTGTAGGGCAATCTCTGCAGAATGTTGTTGTAAGGGCAGAGGTGCAGTTTCCAATCGGCATCACTTTGTTACCGCAGTCAGCTATAATATCGCCATCGGCAAAATTAAGAATAGTGCCGTTGTGTTCAACAGGGTGCAAGATAATTTTTTTACATGCTACGTATGGCTTAGGATATTTTAATATAAAGTGTAAAAAGTTATTATCTAACAAAACCCTCAATTTTGAGCGACTTCCATCAGGTCAGCAACAGTAATATTTGTGGAATGTTCATTGACTAAGTTTTGTAAATCGTTTGAGTCCAAAATCGCTGGGTTTATTATTCCAATTTTCGCAAGTGTAACGACAGCATCAAAGCTTCGAGCTCAGAAATAATTATTCTATTTCTTGATAGTAAATTTTCATATAAATTTTCTGTATTTATTTGTTTTGTTTTTGCGTTTTTTACCAAAATGTTTACTGCGTTTGTTAGGCTATCAATTTGCTCTTGGGTCTTTGTGTTTATATTTATTTGTCTGTTTTCTGATTCAATAAGCTCATTCTGTGTAAATTTTTACGTTCTCGAAGTCATCAAAACCGGAGTACCGGCTACAATTTTTAAAGCGGTACCTAATATATTGATACTTCTTGCATGTCTATGGTAGAATGTTTACTGTACCTATAAGAGTCCTAATGTGTCTTAAGTCTGAATCTAATATTTGTCTCATATGAGACTGGGGAAAATGGAATTCTCATTTCCTCTGTTTCCGTTACTATTTCTGAAAATAGGGTTAAGTTACTTGAGTGCTTAAGATACTGGAATTCTTTCCAAATAGTTACATCCCCGTCTATAATCGGTATGTAACTTGACGTCGTGTAGTCGGTAATTTTTGCTGTTATGGATACGGCGAGAAGTAATATTGTCCAAAACCTAGTGTGTTGGAGAAAAAGAAAAATACGATTTATTTAGTTTACCTCAAATTATCCTTATGGACCACCCTCCCTTTTATTAAGACTGTGGTCCCCAAGTCTGTTTCTACAATTTCTTCGGAATACAAATCTGAAAGTTTATTCCCCAATCGCTTATTAGACTTTACAAGGACTCTGTCTCCTACCTGAAAGTTTCTATCCTGTCTTGTTTTATTTAATCTTTCTAGTTGACTATTTTGGTGCATTTAAAACTTTATCCCTAATTTCTGTGTTAAGCTCTATGGTTGACGAGTGTATTACGTCGATGGGTCTCTTATTCGTTACTGAATGAATGCTTTGTTGTACTCTATAGTCGCGAGAAGTATTAATTCAACCGTGTCTTTAATACCTCTTTCGATTTTTAAGCACCGCGCAATTTCTGCCAGTGTACTGTGGAATCTTTCCACTTGTCCGTTTGACGTACTATGATGTGGCGGTGCATTAACGATTTGTATGTTAAATTGGTTACTTAGAAGGGTCTTAATTGTTTCGTATTTTATTGACGGCTCATTGTCGCAATATATTGTTTTTGTTCGTCGGTAGAAATTAATAAGCTGTAAAATCGCGGTTTGTACGTCTGCAATGGTTCTGGAAGCGATTGGTTGGACAATTGAAAATTTTGATAACTTGATAAGAAAGTATTTTTTATCTGTAGAAAATATGTCAATATGTAATAATTCTCCTGTATATGAGGGAATCGGTGTCTCTCCGAGAATCTGCTTTTGAGGATGTCGGTCGTATTTTGCCTTCTGACAGGTCTTACAATTATCGACGACCTCATTCGCCATATGAGTCATTTTGGGAAAAAAATAGTCTTGCATAATCTGTTTCACGTTTTCCTGGGCGGCTCTATGAGCCCTATTATGTTCTGACACCGTAATTTCTTTTTGTTCGTTTTTGTCAAAGATGTCAATCACCATGCGGTTCGTGTAACGGAATGTGGTTGTCGGGAATGTTTCTACCAATTTATGTTGGATAAATGCCAGTACCGGAAGTTCGCATAAAATTGCGTTGACTACGTCTTTCTTGACCACATCGCATACTCTTTGTATAAGTGTTTCTCTATCCAAGAAATACAAGAGATGTCGAGTCTTTTCACCGAACATAATCACCGTTCTAACTGAGGCAGTTCCGCTTTCTTCTATTATTATTTGATTCCGAAAGCAGTTGACCGGCTTGTCTGTTTTTTCGATAGTGTAGGTAAGTGACAACTCGCTATGTATTGTGGCAATATCTGACTGTACATCCTCTTCCAGTGAGTGGATGTGCTGTCGGGACAGCGCGTCAGCGACGTAATTCTCCTTTCCTGGCTTGTAAAAAATTTGGGCGTTGTGCTCGTCAATAAAAGCTTTTGGTTGTAAGTAAGTGGTTGATGGTCAGTGTAAATGTTCAAATTTTTGACTCCGTATAGGTAGTTCCTAAGGCTCTTTAGGGCCCATACAATTGCTAGCAACTCTCTTTCATTCGTTGCAAAGTTTAGTTCCCCTAGTCCTTTAAAGTTCGTGATATCATGGTTATAGGCTTTTCCGTCCTGTGATAGAACTGCTCCCCAAACCAAAAGACGAAGCATCTGTCGTTAAGTCGAACGCTTTTTGTAATTTGGGTATAATAACATTACATTTTCGGATGCGAGAACATTCTTAAGCTTCTCGAATGCCTGGCGCTGATTTTGATCAAAGTTAACTGGTATTTTCTGATTGTCCAGCACCCACTTTGCCGTTATCACCTTTAGGATGTCACTTATTGGTTTTTGCAATAGACGCGAAGTCTTTAATAAAACCCCTATAGTAACTTGCCAATCCAAGGAATGATCTGACATTAAATAGTGTGGTTGGTTGCACGTAGTTACGAATTGCATCTACTTTTGTTTGGGCATGTTCTTATTACTCCTCGTGAAACTACGAAACCTAAATACTCTACGCTTTCTTTAAAAATTAGATTTCTCACGCGCAACCCTCATATTGGCCTCATACAGTTTGTCCAATACCCATGCTATGTGTTTCACATGTTCGTGCATATTTTCCGAAAAAATATTTACGTCATCGACGTAGACATAGCATGATTTCCCTATTTGTTCTCTGAGCACATCGTCGATGGCTCTCTGAAAAATGCTGGGTGCATTCTTCAATCCAAAGGGAAGTCTACAAAATTCATATTTCGCATTTCCTACTGAGAAGGCCGTTTTTCCCTGTCATTTTCGGCGAGTAGTATCTGGTGAAAACCAGACTTCAAATCAAAGTGGTAAAGTACTTTGCCTTGCCTAAATTGGCCAGGATAAAAACTACATTCGGGATAGGATATTTGTCGTCTACCGTTTTTTAAATTAAGTTTTCTAAAGTCTATTACAAGGCGTTTTTTTGTATTTCCGTGTTCATCAGTCCCTTTCTTATCTACAACCCAAACCGGGTTGTTATATGGAGACCGAGATGGTCGGATTATGCCGTCTCGTAACATGACCTGTGTTTCTGTATTTACAAAGTCGGACACACCCATCGGGTATGGGTACAATTTTGAATATATTGGGTCTTCGTTCTCCGTCCGGATAGTACCAATGATATTAGTGTTGTAAGGGAGCGCCTCATTCGGCTCTGCAAATACACCCGTGCGGTTTTCTAACATTGATTGGAATTTTTTCATAACTTCGTGGGGTACTTCTATGTCCTCAACTTTTGTAAAATTAACGTTTGCACATTTCAAAAATTTAATTTCTTCCGAATTGTTGTTAGTTATTAACTTTTTATATTTTAGGTCAAGTTAAGACGTCGGTTTTTTTAATAAGTCTAGTCCAATTATTCCGTCAAACGTTGTTAAATTTGGTGATAAGAAGAATGTTGTAGTTGTGTTAAATAGGTTTAAGATGCATTTTTTGTTTATTGTGTTGTACCCATGGATTGATTTTTACGGAAAATGGCTTATTTACGAAAATAACGTTTTTTAACTCTTTCATAGGTTTGATATAATTTTTGGAAGCTCCCGTGTCTATCAAAAGTTTGATTTTTCTCCCTGCGATATACCTTTCTATGAACGGGAGCAGGGAGTTATGCCTAAAAAATTTATTTCGTCATATTCTACGAGGTCATCATCTATGTCTTCTACTTCCTCCTCGGCTGTTGTAGGGTATTCGTCATCGTTTTCGTTAGATTGGTCATTGTCCAACGCTAAATGGTTTATTCTTTGGTGTTTTGGTCCTGTGTATCTCGCACTACTATTATTAGGTCTTTTTATGTGCTGGTCCATGGTTACTGTAAGGGTTGGGTTGAACATTTTGTTGATTGGTCTGCCACTGATTGCTTTGGGTTTGTCTATGAAACAGACTACTCTGTTGATTTTGAGTTGATTGTCTAGAACGAGATGAACCATCAACATCCATTGGCTGGACTGGATCCTGTCTGAGTGGCTGTCTTGGTCTTTTATTAAAATGGGGGTTTTTACCCTCCAGGTTAGGTCTAGAATCTGTTATTGTATTTCTTTCTCTGTCCTGTTGTCTCTGTTCGGACCTATGGAATTTTTCCTCCGTGCTACGAGCGAAACTACTTGCGAACATATATCGCTCGTGATTAGCCTCTACTTCTTGTGCTAAGGCTAGAGCGGAAGGAAGATCGGATGGTCTAGCCGAAAAAAGAACATCGCTTAGCGATTTTTTTGTT
Organism: Drosophila eugracilis; assembly: GCF_018153835.1. Taxonomy (NCBI): domain Eukaryota; kingdom Metazoa; phylum Arthropoda; class Insecta; order Diptera; family Drosophilidae; genus Drosophila; species Drosophila eugracilis. The sequence goes on along the minus strand of NW_024571923.1, from coordinate 13,947 downwards.
CCCGAAATAAATACGCGAAGCGCATCTGCTCTATATTTTTCGTTCATTGTCGCTGCTACGGTATTGTCGTAGGTCATAATTGTCTTGTTTATAAGCAGAGTCAGCTTTTTCTCTACTTCGTCATAGTATTGCAAGAGAGTCATGTTTCCCTGGCGAAGCGTTGACATCTCCTGTTCTATTAAGTATACCGGTCGTTTGTCTGCGTATGTAAAGTCTAGCCGGTTTATTATGGCTTTGAAGTTCAGAGGTGTGTCGAAGGACGAAAGAACCATATCGGCTGAACCTTTTATTTTATTTCTTAGTATTCCTAGTGCTTGGTAGTGTTTGGAACTGCCGTCGTATTTTTCGTACACTTTATATGCTGTGTTTGCCGCTTTTCTCCATGTAACGTACGTCTCATTTTTACCCTCAAAGGCAGGGACTTCATAATATCTAAGGTCTCACTACACGAAACACTTATTCTGATTTCGGCATCTTTATAAGTTTCTACTTCTGGTGTGCTGATATTTACGCCACCTAAGCGCTTCTGAACGTCTAGTAATTTTTGTTCGAAACTTCTTTCCTGTATGGCGAGTGCGCTTGCAACTGCGCCTTCTACAATGGCTTTTAACTACTCGTTGGTCATTGCCATACTTGAACTATTTGGATTTTCCTGCAAATCTTCCGCACTTCTGAGTTTTCGGAATTTGTTTAACAAGTCTTCTATTTCACTATCACTCATATGTTTTCTTTAGCGTAAAGAGCAAAGATTTTGGTTTTTTTTGTATTTAATTTTTTTTCTCGAAAATTTTATGAAATTTTGTCTGAGCTTGCGCCTTTTTATTTTGTCTGAGACCCTTGGAATATGTTATAAAGATTATTGTTTTATTTGTAAGTTTCTGGATCACGTTTTTTTTATATTTCGAGTAAGAATAGTCAAGAAAAATATCAATGAACACTCCACTTACATGGTCTTAATTTTAATTTTTTTTTTTAAATTAAAAATGTTGTGGCTGCTGCTGGTGCTGGTGTTCCTGGTATGGGGTTTTGTTTTCTTTATTTTTTATTTATATATTATTATTATTTTTTTTTTTTAAACTGATTGCGTTTTTTTTAAAAAAATTTTTAAACTGAACGTATCGAGGGTCTTACGAACGCGTTTTAAGTTTTTAATTGAACGACGGATCGAGGGTCTTACGAACGCGTTGGGTGCCAATTAAAATGAGAAGACTTTGGTTTCGCGAGGCGATGTCCGTCACGATTTATTTCCAAAATTCGACTAACTGCTAAGTACATAAATTCTTAAAATGTAAGCTAGCCCTATGCTCTGAAACTGCTGACCCGGCGCCTCGTGCGTGGAGTTGGGCAGCCGCTGCTTGCGTTGCAGTGCATTGCCCGTCGATTGTGGGCTGCTTCCGTCACAGTGCATTGCCCGCTGAATATGCTGACCATAGCACCGTCGCTGTGCAATATCCGCAGGTGACGCTGGCCTTGCATATTCCCATCCGGTTATGCGGGATCAGCCTGGCAACTTTTCCGTTGCTGGGTGACCGTGTTAGCTTACATATAAGCTTACCTAAGCTCATATAGTTTTAAAAATTTTACAAAGATCATATCATAGACACTATCTAATATAATTTTATCCAGCTTCTAGACAAATATTTTAATTTATAATTTAAATTTGATTTATCTTTATCCCGGTTTACCGAATTTATTGAAAAAATTTTATTTTTTCATTTCCCTACTTCTGGCTTGACTTTTACATAGCTTAAAGCCTTTAAAATACTAAAAATAAAAAGGAAATTTGGCCAGTACAAAATAAAATGTTATCGGAGTAAAATCGTCTTAAGGTATTGCCATAATAAAAAATTAAAAGTGGAGTGAAAAGTGACAGAGAAAAATAAAATTTAAATAGGAAAATCATTCAATATCAATAAAAAATAAATAAAATGTAAATGTAAATGTTTTTTTTATTTATTAAGTAGTTTAAAAGATATAATAAATTATAAAAGTTAAATGAATTTGCTCCGTTTACAAATATAAATGCGTTTATCGCGATCTTGCAGCTAACGACCGATACCACTTCCCAGAACTTTCGTGGCTCACGATCACCACAATCTTATGCATCCTCTCAACTTGGCTATTACCTCGCGGAACACCTGTAGTTATCAAAAGATGAGTTATATTATCCCTTTCAAAGAACTCTTTAAACACACATTTAAAGTGAAAGCGGTACCCCTATTTGACACAATCCTAGAAGGGTTTCCAAACAATTCTACCTGTCTTTGTAAACAATTTACGACCTCATTCACCCCCGTGACCAATGTGACATGTGGACGACGGCCGATGCCCTTTATCTATTGGCGATAAAAATAAAAATAATACATTATACACAATTCTCAGTAATATGCACTGCCTTTTCTTTTAGTTTAGGAATTTAGTAACTCTTTTGTACCAACTCTTGCGTCTTTTTTGCTGAGAAATGACCTTGCTTGTGTGCGACTTGGATACTCTCATCCTCCGTGTGACTGGGTGCGACCAACAACTCCAAATCGGGGTTTTTATACAAAATACAGTTTTCAATTAATTCACTAATTTCTTCTTGCAACTCTTTTCCGACCCGTTCCGAGCTATTCTGAAAATCATTCATCCATTCAGTATAAGTATTTTTACTTTGTACAACATTCTCCTTTTGCTGAGAATAGATTCTAAACTCACCCTCAATTCTACGAGTCAATGTTATGCCTATTTGATATTTACACAGTTTGGAATTGTTCTACCAAGAATTGCATCAAAATTCATATCTTCATCAGGAATTACATGAAACTCGATTTCAAACTCGATGTTATCAATACACACCAATACAATAAAACTACCAAATGTAAGAACTTGACTATCGCCAATACCAGTCAAAATTTTGCAACAACCTGTCAATTCCTTTCCTAGAGTAAGAAAAACACTTTTATGCAAAAGGCAGAGATCTGCATAGGTATCTACTAGTCCTTTGATAGAATGAGAACCACATTTGATATTTTTCAATTCAAGGCCAGAAACTGTGAAAGTGCATGATGGCTTTATCAACCGATTCCTGTCCTGTAGCATGTTCGAGGTTTCCTTCTGATTTGTTTGACATTCCTCTTTACATTGAGCTGCACGATAACCTGTCTTGTGACACTTAAAACAAGTAATATCTATCTGAGGGCATGCATTTATAAAATGTCCGATATCTCCGCACTAAAATCATTTCCTTATTTGCTTATTTGACATGGAATCTTTTCCACCTACAGATTCTTTTGTGCCTGTTGCTGAACCTTGATTTTTCTCCAAAACTCTTACAACTCTAGTTTTCTCATAAATTCTTATATTCTCCTTGAACTCTTTAATAGTTTTTGCCTGATAGAGCACTATCTTATTGGATCTAGAATCCGGTATGCCTTCGACAAAATATTCAATATTGCTTTTCTCTTCCAAATGGATCGGCATGGCTATTTCTAAAAGAGCGTATAAGAATTCATGTAAACTTTATCCCTTCATCTGCCTACGTTTATTTAAACGCTTGTGTATTTCTGCCGACGATAATTTCTCTTAGAATTCTTCTATCAAAGCATCTTTCAGTGTTTTCCAACTAGAAATTCCCCGTTGACTACGTATATAAGCCTTGGCTGCACCTTTAAGAAGTTGCTTTCACTGATCTACTGATCAATATCAATTCGGCTTGACCCGGCAAATTTTGAGACACAGCCCTCAACATCTTTAAGTGTGAAACACGAACTTACACTGTGTCTTCCCTCTCATCTTCCATAGCATTATAATGATTCAAAAGTCAATCCTGTAATGTAACCTTATTACAATAGGTATTCAACTGTAACTCGGACAACTTTTCGCTATTCGCTATTGATCCTGATGATAGGCAGCTCAAGTTTATTACAGCATCCTGCCACGCCCATTGTAACGCCCACAAACCGCGAAAAACTGTGGCGTCTATAATATTATTATAAATGCCTTCGTTTGACCTTGTATAACTTATTTTTGCTTTCTCTGACAATAGGTGGCGCCTTGTGAATTTTCACTAGTAAAATAAATATTTAAAAATCGTGTAAAACAGTAACGGGTGTCTTATAGTCGAGGCACTCGACTATAGCGTTTCCTCTTGTTGATCGTTTTGTTCCGTTGCGGTATCTGGTTACGGCGGACAAATCGCCTTGGTACACTTTGGTGGCTTTGAGTAACTTCACAATACATATCGCTCAGTGTTATAAGGACTATTTCTCTCGCTATAAGAACCAATTTTCACTGGATCCGTCACAGTTTTAAAGCTTTGTTAAGACTAAGCGTAAACCAAAAACCTTTCCCTCTATGCTAACGTTTGAAAAATGTACAGAAAGTACGGATCAGGACAATGCTTATATTTTTGCTCAGATTTTTCAAACCACTTAGTGACTTTTGGTAACGACTACAGAGACGTTGCGTGCTTAGGTACTGCTCATCTATCCTGGACAAATCTCTTGTGCAATTACTTAACTCTTTTTTTTAAACGTCCACGTTTTCCAGTACCTGAAAAGAACCCTTTATTATTCCCCTTCATAATTAAGGAAAAAAGTTGAATGTTCCAATTACACAGGTATCTCTAAACTATCGGCGTTTCCAAAACTTCGAAAAAATGTTCATGCCTCGTTGGTGCACCTTGGTAGATCAGTTATATCTTCATGCAAGCATTGATTTTTGAAACAACTGTCTACCATAACTAATTCTCGACTCGTGCTCATGGGGCGGGTATATGAGGGTCACAAGGGCCTTGTTAAATTCATCCAAAAGAGTTTCTTAATATTTGCTCTATGTCTTCCTTCGTATAAAAGTAGACTACTACTTATACATTATGCATTTTCCTTACTAAACGTAGGACGATATCGTTACCTAGCCGTTGTTAGTGGATAAGGACTTTGCCCGATATAGAGTGTTTACTGTTAGGAGTTTCAACTTTTTGCATCTGGTTGAAAAAATTAGTAGAGCATTTTAATAAAAATTTAAATAAAGGTGTTCATTACATATGTATAATATAAATATAATAATATATAATATATTAATATATTGTACAAAAAAATTAAATTAACATTTTCTTTTTTTGTATGTTATTGACGGCACAATAGGAGTGTCAGAGGAATTTGCAATGGCTGTCACAATTTCTCCAGCACTGAAGATGTTGTATAAAAACATAAAATCTTTGAGGGATGTATACTGGCGCCCAAAATTGCAGTATACCCTATGCTATTATGTTAGATAAATTTGTCATAAATACATTTATTAGACAGTACAACACCGAGGGCAGCACAAGACTAAGATGCTAGTTGTTAAAACTAAAATTAAAATTTATTAAAAGTTTCACAAAGATGTTTCATACATAATATTGATAAATTCGTTTGTAAGATCTAAGTAAAAGTTTAAGTACAAGTCGTTAACATTTGTTAAGGTATCATTTCAAACTGATTTTATTTGGTATAACTTCCTACCTAAATACCTGACATAAGATTCCTAAAATTACTTATATCTAGGCCCATACGCTGCTGTGGCCATTTGGTTACCCGGGCGTGAGAGTCGGGTAGATCTTTATTACCCCAATAGCACTTATCTTTAAATTACTTCAATAAGTCAAGTTTCTTATTTGGGCTCGTCAAGCGGGCATATTTATCTTTAATATAGTACAATTGATAAATTTAGATTTACAGCGACAATGTTATCTTATATTTTATGTATTTATGAAGAGCTACCAAATAATTTAAAATTATGGCAATGGCAACGGCCTTCCGCTCGTTTTTTTTTACAATAATTACATGAGTACTATTTTATATATACACTTTGGGTAAATTAGAATTATCTTAAATGAGGTGATATAAGTTTGTATTTTTTAGAAATAGTACTATTTTTAATATGTTTGGTAGTGTGGGGCTTAAGATGGATTCTAGTGGGTTGGTGCTTTTAAATATTAGTTGTCTTTAAATGATTAATTAATAAGGCACTGTTGGTATCATTGCAGAACGGACAGGTCCTGGTCCTGGTTTCAGTTGGGGCCATATAGTGTGTAATTTCTCTGTGTCCAAGCCTGAGCCTTGTTATTATTATCTGGTCTCTACGTGTGACCGATGTTTTAGTAATTTGGTGGCAGTTGAGTTGGGGATGATTAATTGCTTGGTACCAGCGTGAAGTTTTGGGTATGTTTAATTGCATTTACGAGAGATATGTATTTTTAATATATTTTCATATGTCCTGTGCGTTTATGTTTTCGATAGTTGTAAGTGGTTGTCTTGTAGCGTTTTTTGCTAGGGCGTCTGCAAGTTCGTTTCCAGGTATTCCTACGTGACCGGGGATTCAAATTAATTTAAATTCCATATTGTATTTTGGTAGAAGGTTACGAGCCTTTGAGATAGAGTGTTCGCTGTTGTTAGTGTTTTTTATTGAGTCGTTGCAGAGAGTGAGTCTGAGCATATGCAAAATTTGCCTCTTTTAGTTATATGTATTTGCAGTGCTTCTATTATTGCAAGTAGCTCTGCGGAGAACACTGAAGATTGTTGTGTAAGGTGATAAAGTTTGATGCATTCAGTTTCGCTTGTGATTGCCAGGCTAGTGATGCCGTTTGCTTGAGATCCGTCGGTGTAAATGAATGTGTATTTGTGTTCGTCTTGTGTCTTAATTTCTGTAAATCTTAATCTGAAAATTTCAGGGGGGGTGGGGACTTTTTTTGTCAAATTTATTTAGCTATGTGTTTATTTTTAGAGGGCTCGTGCTTCAGGGCGGTGTGGTTTGTGAGGGTGGTGTTAATTGTTTAAACGGTAGTTAGTGGACCTGTGAGTATTCTATAAGACATTTTGGCGGGCGATATGCTTTTAAAATTGTAATTATTGGTCAGGCTTTGGCTGTATTGTGCAGTATTGTGTGTTGGCAGTAGCCGTAGATTGGAAGACTGTAGTCTGCTTTTGAGACGATGTTTGCTTTTGTTACGTTTAGGAGTGTAGATGTTTTGCAGTTAAGTTTTGCGCTTGAGAGACATTTTTTTACGTTAATATATTGTTTTAGGTTGTTGTTTAGCAGTTCCGTGTGAGTTTTCCATCTGTATTTGTTATTGAAAGGCAGACCAAGGATTTTTAGTGATGTTACTTCTTGTATTTGCGTGTTTCTTGTTGTTATGGTGCAGTTACAATTATGTTTTCTGCAAACATGGATGTGTTTGCATTTTGTGGTGGATAACAAGGCTCCGGAGTATTCTGCCCAGTCTGTGATGATGATGTTGAAGTCATCTACGTATGCACTTAGGCTGATGTTTGGGTGAAGTGTGAGCTTTTCTGTTAGTGAGTTATATGCAATCACAAAAAGGACCACGGAGAGTGGTAGCCGGAGAGTGAGGGATGCCGTTTTGCATTGGTTGAAAGGAGGTGATGTCAGAGTCAATGCGCACTAGTAGTTTTCTATTTGTCATGTAGTTCCGTATGTAGCTTATTATTTTTGGGCCAGTTTTTCAGGTTATAAGTTGGTCAAGTATAGAGTGGATGCCAATTCTATCGAAGGCCTTTCCGAAGTCTAGGGATATGATGGATTCGTGGTTTCTTCTTGACAGAGCTCGTGCTAAGAGGTGGTCTACGAGTAGAAGATTGTCTACAGCCGATTTCCCCTTTCTGAAGCCAGTTTGACTGTTATGGATTAGTTTGTCGTTTATTACAAGCCACCACAGCCGGTTTGCTATTATTTTGTCAAGTAGTTTTGCTAGGCATGAGTTTAGTGGGATCGGCTATGAGTTAACCAAGGTTTTGTCTGTGTTTGGTTTTAGGATCGGTATTATTAAACTATTTTTGTACGTTTGTGGAATGTAGTTCTTTAGTATGGCGTTTTGGAGGTTAATAATTCTGTTTTTTGTTGTTTTATCAAGGTTTTTTATAATTGCGTAGTTAATTCTGTCAAATCCTTGTGGGTTTCCTTTTAATGTGGTTAATGCTGCTGAATATTCTATTGCAGTTATAGGTTTTTCTATTTCGGTTGCTCTTTTGCTGGGAATATGTGAGAGATGAATAGTATTGCTGAGTGACGTTTGTTTGTGATTAATAAAGGCGCTTGAAAAATTGCTGTCGGAGGAGGTTTTTGAGAAATTTTGGCAGAAAAGCTGAGCAACTTCAACTTTGATATTAATGTTTTGTTTTCTGGATGAGTTAAATATACAGTGTATGTGTTTTTAGGGTTAGTGCCAAAAACGTCGGATGTTGCTCCAGATCGTTTTGGGTTGGGTGTCCGGTGAGATTTGGGATGTGAGTTTGTTAATGCTTTCTTTTTTAGTTTGTTTTAGTGTTAGTTTAAATAGGGCATTTGCACTTTTTTTTACTGTACAATGTTTTTTGTAGATATGTATCTTTTAAGTTCGTTCCATTTTTTTATTTTATCGTCTCGTAGTTTTTGAGATTGTTGTTTCACCATGGTACATTATGAAGCTTACCCGTTGGGTGTGTTTGTGGTATTGCCTTGTGAGCGCTCGAAAGGATAATGTTTTGTATTGTTGCAGCTTCTTTATTTATGTTTGTGCTTGGTCGTCGTTGCGCAGAGAAGTTTTCTGTAAGCTTGGTAAATTTATGCCTGTTTGCCTTATCCATAATAAAAGTGGGTTTCCGTGTGGTTGATTGTAGGTTAGCAGTATTTGAAGAGAAGAGGTTAATTATGATGGGGAAGTGATCGCTTCCAAAAAGGTTATCTTCTGTGCGCCAGGTACTGTAATTTTAAGGAGTGGGCTGCCGAGAGTCAGATCGACATTTGTCAGCGAGTTGTGTGTGCTGAAATATGTTGGAGACATATCGTTTAGAAGAATGAAGTTAGATTGTGTTATGTATTTCTCAAGTACTTTCCCTCTAGGATTATTTTGCTTTGAGCCCCAGTTTTTGTGCCAACCGTTGAAGTCACCAGTGACAATTGTGGGTGTGGAAGAGATGTCTAATACAGCCTGAAGGTTTTGTAGTGAACGATTTGGAGCGATGTATGACGAAATAAGTCTGAATTTGATTTTCGAGGTTACTTCTAAGCATACTGCGTCAAAGTCATCGTTTAGGGTTATTTCTTTGGTTTGCAGAGATTTATGAGCCAGTGTGATGGTGAGGTGTTTTTTCTATTAGGGAGTAATTAACAGGTATTGGCATATTGAGGTATTTTATATGAGTTTCTTGTAATGCTATTAAAAGAAGTAGGTGCTTTATTCATACTCCATTGTACAATTTTCATGGTCATTTTAAAGGTTGATTTGTTGTTGTGGAAGAGGTAGATGATTGTGTACCTATTTGTTGTCTACTGCTGGGTCTGGCTTTTTTTTTTTGCTGGGTTTTAGGTTTGTAGTTAGTGTTTTGTTTTTGTCGTTAGAGAAAATTCGGAGTTTAAGGTCCTGTGTTTTTACGCTTGTCATATATTTGGAGGTAGTGGGAGTGTCGAAATCCATGATGAATGTGTCTGTGACCATGTGTTCAAGTGCAGATTGGGTTGTTGATCGAGTTAGTGTAGGTCTTGTGTGGGTGTTAGTTAGGATGTCGTCGTAAGATGAAGGTGGTTTGCTTTGGCGGGTATCTTGCGCGTTTTTATTATGATTGCTGAGTGTTGATTTTGTTGTTTTGCTTGGTGTTATAGTGTTGATTAGATTTTATGATACAATTGAGGCGAAGCTTGTTGGAAGTGGATGGTTATGGCGAGTGTGGTATATTGTAAGTGTTGTTTTGTGATCGACTTTTTCTGTAATTTTAATGTTTGTTAGTTCTTGTTGTTTTTTGAATGTTGGACAGTTGCGGTCTAGTGGGCTGTGTTTGGAGTCGGTATCGGCGATGTTTATGCAGTTAGTGCAGCTTTTTTCATAGTGGCATGTATCATTTGTCTCTGTATGAACTTTATTAGAGCAGTTCTTACAAGTTCATTAGGGTTCTTACAGGTTGGGGTTGGGTGTCCAAAGCGTAAGCATCTCATGCACCTTAATGGCATCGAAATATGTGGGCGTTCGCGTATTTTTTCGTATCCAATGTTAAGGGTTTCTGGGAGGGAGTGAAGCAAATGCAATAATAATTAGACCAGTTTCAGTCGTGGATTGATCGTTTTTTTTAAATATTTTTCGTACTTCGGTGACTTTTTGTGGCTTTAGTTCGACTAAGATTTCTGCATCGCTTATGTTGCGAAGTAGGTTGCTATATATTACTCCTTTACAGAAATTTAGGGTTTTGTGTTCAGAGACGGTTACTTCAATGTTCGAAATTTTGATTAATTTAAGTAATTTGTTTGCTTGTAAGGTGTTTTTAGTTTTTATCAAAATGTATCCGGCACGAGTGTTTTAGCAAGATCGTTTTTTAAGTATGAAAGGGTTAAGATTTTCGAGGGATTTGTTGTCTGGTCCGTTAATGATAATGAATTTTGGTTCGCCTGGGTTTTTGATGTACATTGATGTACCACTTCTTACGTCCGGTGGTTTCTCCATTGTTGTAGTTTTTTTCGGGCTGGCGCCAGGCACTTGGATTTTGAGTTAGTTGTTTTTGTTTTTTGTTTTTTATTTTACGTACTTGTTTGTTTTTTTCTGATAAGAAGTTGTTAGTTGTTGTTTTTGGTTGTTTGTAGGTAGACTACGAGAGCTCAATAGTAACACGGCTTTTCTCTGCAAGGTTTGACATCTTATATTAATTTATGCTCATGTGTGAACACCGCTTCATTTTTTATAATTATTTATGAATGCAAGGAAAATGTAACACTAGCATAGAAGAACATGGATACATTTTTAAATTATCCGAAATTCGATATCAGAAATCTCTTCTTCTGGAAGTTTAATATCTACTCTATTCTACTCTGTTTCTTCTCTTCCCGAACATAGCAGTCCTAAGGGCCTTTACTCATCTCGATAATGGCTATGGCACCCTAGGTTAAGGTAGACCACCAGAACGGGCTGGGAACCGGATCGCACGCCAGTTACAGTGGGCGCGGCAGGATGCTGTAATAAATTTGCACTGCATATCATCAGGATAAATAGTGAAGTCGATTGAGCCATGTCCGTCTGTCCGTCCGTCTGTCCGTCTGTACGTATGAACGCTGAGATCTCAGGAACTACAAGAGATACAAAGTTGAGATAGACCATGAAGATTCTTGAGGTCCCTACGCAGCACAAGTTTATTACACCATCCAGCCTCGTCCACTGTAACGCCCACAAATCGAAAAAAAACTAAAATCGCTGATATCTCAGGAACTATTAGAGCTAGATGTTGAAATTCGGTGTGTATAAACTTTGGATGCCAGCGCATCTTATAGGGGAACTACTTCCCATTCCTTCCCATCCATTTCTTCAAAATGGGTTTCGCCAGGCCCAAGTGTTATACCGCGTTGCGTGCTTAGGTACTGCTCATCTATCCTGGACAAATCTCTTCTGCAATTACTTAACCGTTTATTTTAAACGACCACGTTTTCCAGTATCTGAAAAGAACCCTTTATTATCCCCCTTCATAATTAAGGAAAAAAGTCGAATGTTCCAATTACAGAGGTGTCTCTAAACTATCGGCGTTTCCAAAACTTCGAAAAAATCTTCATGCCTCGTTTGAGCACCTTGGTAGATCAGTTATATCTTTATGCAAGCATGGATTTTTGAAACAACTGTCTACCATAACTAATTCTCGATTCGTGATCATGGGGCGGGTATATGAGGGTCACAAGGGCCTTGTTAAATCCATCCAAAAGAGTTTCTTAATATTTGCTCTATGTCTTCCTTCGTATAAAAGTAGACTACCACTTATACATTATGCATTTTCCTTACTAAACGTAGGACGATATCGTTACCTAGCCGTTGTTACTGGATAAGGACTTTGCCCGATATAGAGTGTTTACTGTTAGGAGTTTCAACTTTTTGCATCTGGTTGAAAAAAATAGTAGAGCATTTTAATAAAAATTTAAATAAAGGTGTTCATTACATATGTATAATATAAATATAATAATATATAATATATTAATATATTGTACAAAAAAATTAAATTAACATTTTCTTTTTTTGTATGTTATTGACGGCACAATAGGAGTGTCAGAGGAATTTGCAATGGCTGTCACAATTTCTCCAGCACTGAAGATGTAGTATTAAAACTGGTTATCTTATATTAATTCATGCTCATGTGTGAACACCGCTTCATTTTTTATAATTATTTATGAATGCAAGGAAAATGGCGACAGTGTGTAACACTAGCATAGAAGAACATGGATACATTTTTAAATTATCCGAAATTTGATATCAGAAATCTCTTCTTCTGGAAGTTTAATATCTACTCTATTCTACTCTGTTTCTTCTCTTCCCGAACATAGCAGTCCTAAGGGCCTTTACTCATCTCGATAATGGCTATGGCACCCTAGGTTAAGGTAGACCACCAGAACGGGCTGGGAACCGGATCGCACGCCAGTTACAGTGGGCGCGGCAGGATGCTGTAATAAATTTGCACTGCATATCATCAGGATAAATAGTGAAGTCGATTGAGCCATGTCCGTCGTCCGTCCGTCCGTCCGTCTGTACGTAAGAACGCTGAGATCTCAGGAACTACAGAGATACAAAGTTGAGATAGACCATGAAGATTCTTGAGGTCCCTACGCAGCACAAGTTTATTACACCATCCAGCCTCGTCCACTGTAACGCCCACAAATTGAAAAAAACTAAAATCGCTGATATCTCAGGAACTATTAGAGCTAGATGTTGAAATTTGGTGTGTATAAACTTTGGATGCCAGCGCATCTTATAGAGGAACTACTATCCGGCCACACCCACCCATACGCCCGCAAGGCTCAAAAGACAATTTTCGAATGTTCCAGAAAAGATGATATCTCGTTAACTATAAGTGATAGAAAGTTCGGATTAAGCATGTAGGTTTTTATGATGCCCCAAATGCAAATTAATTAAGACACGCACAGCCAAACGCCCACAAAACTCGGAAGACAAAAATGCAAAAATCTCGGGACTTATAAGAGCTAAAAAGGCTTAAAAACTCGTTATAAAGAAATGCCACTGCAACTTGTCACGAGTTTTCATCCGGCCATGCCTACTCTAACGCCCACAAACCGCGAAAAACTGTGGCGTCTATAATATTATTATGAATGCCTTCGTTTGACCTTGTATAACTTATTTCTGTTAATATCTATCGATTTGCAAAATGGTTTTTAAATCGTAACATTATTTCGCTATTTATGAGGAGGCCTCACATGGGCAGTGACGTCACTATCAGTTACTTAACATGCTTTCTCTGACAATACGTGGCGCCTTGTGAATTTCCACTAGCAAAATAAATATTTAAAAATTGTGTAAAACAGTAACGGGTATCTTATAGTCGAGGCACTCGACTACAGCGTTTCCTCTTGTTTATAAATACATTCATTAAACAGTACAACATCGAGGGCAGCACAAGACTAAGATTGCTGGTTGGCTTAAGCAACCAGTATAGATTAAGCAACCAGCTTAAAACGACCAGTTGCTGATATTTTCTGAGTATGAGCGAAGTATTGCGCCTGTGATGATTGTGGAATGATAACGTTGTAAAACTTAACCTCTGGAAGGGACTGCAATCTTAAAGTAAAACAGCAGTGTTGTGACCTCCTTCCATTTATGGCTATGTTCCACCTGGGTGATTCCTATTGCTTCGATACGGCAAGAGGAGTTGACAAGGAACATAGTGTCAGCGGCGTAAGTGGCCAGGAGAACGTTTAGTTGATATAAACGTGGCAGATCTGAAGTGAACAGGGTGTACAACACGGGTATACATGTGGAACTCAAACCCAAATCAACTTCGCAACAAAACCAAAAAGCGAATGCGCTACAAAGTTACAGTGAAGCGCATGCGAAACTGAGATAATAAAAACAAACTAGAAACTACTAATAAACCCGTCGCTGCTCATCCGTCTTTGTCTTTGGCTTGGCCCTTGGCTATATTGTAATATGCACATATGTAAAAACATGTAGCG
>NW_024571922.1:0-9938 GCF_018153835.1 Drosophila eugracilis | reverse complement strand
GCAGGCAGCAGGCAACAGGCAACAGGCAACAGGCAACAGGCAACTTGGGCAACGGGCAGCTTAGGCAACAGGCAACAGAGGCAGCAGGCGAGCAACGGGCAACAGGCAACAGGCAACTTGGGCAACGGCAGCAGGCCCCAGCCCAGGCAGCTCAGAGCAACAGGCAACAGGCAGCAGGCAACAGGCAACAGGCAACAGGCAACCAGGCAACAGGCAACAGGCGGGCGGCAGGCGGTGAACCCAGGCAGCATGGGGCAACGGGCAACAGGCCAAACGGGCAACAGGCGGCGGGCGAACGGGCAACAGGCAACAGGCGCAACAGGCAACAGGCCACAGGCTTAGGCAACAGGCAACAGGCAACCAGGCAACAGCCTGAAACAGGCAACAGGCAACAGGCAACAGGCAACAGGCAGCAGGCAGCCCAGTCCAGCAGCCAACCGGCCGGGCGGGCAGGCAGGGCAGGCGCCAGGCGGCTGAAGGCTATCAACCACAGCCCCGCAGGCAACAGGCAACAGGCAACAGGCAACAGGCAACGGAGAGCAGACCCGAGTGAAGGCAACAGGCAACGGAGGCAGGCAGGCCCAGACAGGGCAACGGGCAACAGGCAACAGGCAACAGGCAGCAGGCAACAGGCAACAGGCAACAGGCCCAGCAGGCAAGGCAACAGGCAACAGGCAGGCAGGCGGGCAGCAGGCAAACAGGCAGCTTAGTCCGGCAGGCGACGCCCCCCGGGAGGCGGCTGGGCAACAGGCAAAACAGGCCCAAGCAGGCAGCAGGCAACAGGCAACAGGCAGCAGGCAACAGGCAGGCGGAGGAACAGGCGGCAGGCAACCCGGCCCGAAGCAGGCAACAGGCAACAGGCCCCAGGCAGAACAGACCCAACAGGCAACAGGCAACAGGCAACAGGCAACAGGCAACAGGCAGCAGGCAGCAGGCAGCAGGCAACAGGCAACAGGCAACAGGCAGCCGGCAACAAGCAGGCAGACGGCAGCAGGCAAGCAGGCCACAGAGCAACAGGCAACAGGCAACAGGCAACAGGCAACAGGCCAACAGGCAACAGGCAACCACACCCCAACAGGCAACAGGCAACAGGCAAGCAGGCCCAGCAGGCAACAGGCAACAGGCAACAGGCAACAGGCAACAGGCAACAGGCAACAGGCAACAGGCAACAGGCAACAGGCAGCCAGGCAACAGGCAAGGCCAAGGCAACAGGCAGCAGGCAACAGGCAGGCGGCAGGCAACCCAGGCAGCAGGCAGGCGGCAGGCAACAGGCAACAGGCAGCAGGCAACAGGCAACAGGCAAACAGGCAACAGGCAACAGGCAGCCGAGGCAACAGGCAACAGGCAACGGGCAACAGGCTAACAGGCAACAGGCAACAGGCAGCAGGCAACAGGCAGGCAGGCAGCAGGCAGCAGGCAGCAGGCAGGCAACAGGCAACAGGCGGCAGGCAACAGGCTGGGCAACAGGCAGCAGGCAACAGGCGGCAGGCAACAGGCAACAGGCAACAGGCAACAGGCAACAGGCAACAGGCAACAGGCGGCAGGCAACAGGCAACAGGCAACAGGCAACAGGCAACAGGCAACAGGCAACAGGCAGCAGGCAACAGGCAACAGGCAACAGGCAACAGGCAACAGGCAACAGGCAACAGGCAACAGGCAGCAGGCGGCAGGCAGCAGGCAGCCAGCAGGCAAGCAGGCAACAGGCAGGGCAACAGGCAGGCAACAGGCAACAGGCAGCAGGCCGAGCAGGCGGCAACAGGCAACAGGCAACAGGCAACAGGCAACAGGCAAGGCAGGCAACAGGCAACAGGCAAGCAGGCAACAGGCAACAGGCAACAGGCGGCAGGCAACAGGCGACAGGCAACAGGCAACAGGCAACAGGCAACAGGCAGCAGGCAGCAGGCAGCCGGCAGCAGGCAACAGGCTGACAGGCAACAGGCGCCCAGGCAGCAGGCAGCAGGCAACAGGCAACAGGCAAGCAGGCCGCAGGCTGACAACAGGCAACAGGCAACAGGCAACAGGCAACAGGCAACAGGCAACAGGCAACAGGCAGCAGGCAGCAGGCAACAGGCAACAGGCGGCAGGCAACAGCGCAAACCGGAGGCAACAGGCAACAGGCAGCCGGCAACAGGCAACAGGCAACAGGCAGCAGGCGGCAGGCGACAGGCAACAGGCAACAGGCAACAGGCGGCAGGCAGCAGGCACAGGCAACACAGGCAACAGGCAACAGGCAGCAGGCAACAGGCAACAGGCAACAGGCAACCAGGCAGCCAGGCAACAGGCAGCAGGCAACAGGCAACAAGGCAACAGGCAACAGGCAACAGGCAGGCGGCAGGCAACAGGCAACAGGCAACAGGCAACAGGCAAGGGCAACAGGCAGCAGGCAACAGGCAACAGGCGGCAGGCTGGCTGGGGCGGCAGGCAACAGGCAACAGGCAGCAGGCAGGCGGGCAGGCAGGCAGGCAGGCAAGGCTACAGGCAGCAGGCAACAGGCAGCAGGCAGCAGGCAGCAGGGCGGCAGGCAACGGGCGGCAGGCAGCAGGCGGCGGGCGGCGAGGCAACAGGCAACAGGCGGCAGGCAACAGGCAACAGGCAGCAAGCAGCCCAACAGGCAACAGGCAACAGGCAACAGGCAACAGGCAACAGGCAACAGGCAACAGGCAACAAGCAGCAGGCAACAGGCAACAGGCAGCAGGCAACAGGCAACAGGCAGCAGGCAACAGGCAACAGGCAACAGGCAACAGGCAACAAGCAGGCAACGGCGAAGCAGGCAACAGGCAACAGGCAACGGCGGCAGGCAGCAGGCAACAGGCAGGCAACAGGCAACAGGCAACAGGCAACAGGCAACGGAGGCTAACAGGCAACAGGCAACAGGCAACAGGCAACAGGCGGCAAGCAGGCAGGCAGCAGGCAACAGGCAACAGGCAACAGGCAACAGGCAACAGGCAACAGGCAACAGGCAACAGGCGGCAGGCAACAGGCAACGGAGCGCAGCAGGCAACAGGCAACAGGCAACAGGCAACAGGCAACAGGCAGCAGGCAACAGGCAGCAGGCAACAGGCTGGAGCACAGGCAACAGGCAACAGGCAACAGGCAACAGGCAGCAGGCAGCAGGCCCGGCAGGCGGCCCAGGCAACAGGCAACAGGCGGCAGGCGGCACGGCAGGCTGACAGGCGGGCAGCAGGCAACAGGCAGCGCAGGCGGCAGGCGGCAGGCGGCAGGCAACAGGCAACAGGCAACAGAGCAACAGGCAACAGGCAACAGGCAGCAGGCAACAGGCTGACAGGCAACAGGCAACAGGCAACAGGCAACCGGCAGGCAGACAGACAGGCAACAGGCAGACTGGCTGGGCGGGCGGCAACAGGCAACAGGCAACAGGCAACAGGCAGACAGGCAACCCAGGCAACAGGCAACAGGCAACAGGCAACAGGCAACAGGCAACAGGCAACAGGCAACAGGCAACAGGCAACAGGCAACAGGCAACAGGCAACAGGCAACGGGCGGCAGGCAGCAGGCAGCAGGCAGCAGGCAGCAGGCAACAGGCAACAGGCAACAGGCAGCAGGCAACCCAGGCAACAGGCAACAGGCAGGCAGGCAACAGGCAACAGGCAACAGGCAACAGGCAACAGGCAACAGGCCCAACAGGCAACAGGCAACAGGCAACAGGCAGGCAGGCTGACAGGCAACAGGCAACAGGCAACAGGCAACAGGCAACAGGCAACAGGCAGCAGAGCTTAGAGCAACAGGCAACAGACAGCAGGCAACAGGCAACAGGCAACAGGCAACAGGCAACAGGCAACAGGCAACAGGCAGAGCAACAGGCAACAGGCAACAGGCAACAGGCAACAGGCAACAGGCAACAGGCAGCAGGCAACAGGCAACAGGCAACAGGCAACAGGCAGACAGGCAACAGGCAACAGGCAACAGGCAAAGCAACAGGCAACAGGCAACAGGCAACAGGCAACAGGCAACAGGCAACAGGCAACAGGCAACAAACAGGCAGCAGGCAACAAACAGGCAAAGGCAGCAACAGGCAACAGGCAACCAGGCAAACAGCAAACAAGGCAAACAGCAAACAACAAACAGGCAACAGGCAACAGCAAACAGCCAACAGGCAACAGGCAACAGGCAACAGGCAACAGGGCAACAGGCAACAGGCAACAGGCAACAGAGCAACGGAGGCAGGCAGGCAACAGGCAACAGGCAGACAGGCAACCAGGCAACAGGCAGCAGGCAACAGGCAGCCAGGCAACAGGCAACAGGCAACAGGCAACAGGCAACAGGCAACAGGCAACAGGCAACAGGCAACAGGCAACAGGCAAGCAGGCAACAGGCAACCCAGGCAACAGGCAACAGGCAACAGGCAACAGGCAACAGGCAACAGGCAACAGGCAAGCAGGCAAGCAGGCAACAGGCAACAGGCACAAAGGCAACAGGCAACAGAGCAACAAGCAACAGAGCAACAGGCAACAGGCAACAGGCAACAGGCAACAGGCAACAGAGCAGGCAACAGGCAGCAGGCAACAGGCAACAGGCAACAGGCAACAGGCAACAGGCAGCGGCGGCAGGGCAACAGGCAGCTGGCGGCAGGCAGGCGGCAGGCTAGGCGGCAACAGGCAGCCAGGCAACAGGCAACAGGCAACAGGCAACAGGCAACCGAGGCAACAGGCGGCAGGCAACAGGCAACAGGCGACCGGGCAACAGGCAACAGGCAACAGGCAACAAGGCAACAGGCGGCAAGCGCAGGCAGCAGGCAACAGGCAACAGGCAACAGGCAAGCAGGCAACAGGCGACAGGCAACAGGCAACAGGCGGCAGGCAACAGGCGCAGGCTGACAGGCAGCAGGCAACAGGCAGCAGGCGAGCAGGCAACAGGCAACAGGCAACAGGCAACAGGCAACAGGCAACAGGCAACAGGCAACAGGCAACAGGCAACAGGCAACAGGCAACTGAGCAACCCAGGCAACAGGCAACAGGCAACAGGCAACAGGCAACAGGCAACAGGCAACAGGCAACAGGCAAACAGCAGGCAACAGGCAACAGGCAACAGGCAGGCAACAGGCAACAGGCAACAGGCAACAGGCAACAGGCAACAGGCAACAGGCAACAGGCAACAGGCAGCAGGCAACAGGCAACAGGCAACAGGCAGGCAACAGGCAACAGGCAACAGGCAACAGGCAACAGGCAACAGGCAACAGGCAGCAGGCGGCAGGCAACAGGCAACAGGCAACAGGCAACAGGCAACAGGCAACAGGCAGCAGGCAACAGGCAACAGGCAACAGGCAACAGGCAACAGGCAACAGGCAACAGGCAACAGGCAGCAGGCAGGCAACAGGCAACAGGCAACAGGCAACAGGCAACAGGCAACAGGCAACAGGCAACAGGCAGGCAGGCAACAGGCAACAGGCAACAGGCAACAGGCAACAGGCAGGCAGCAGGCAACAGGCAACAGGCAACAGGCAACAGGCAACAGGCAACAGGCAACAGGCAACAGGCAACAGGCAACAGGCAGCAGGCAACAGGCAGCAGGCAACAGGCAACAGGCAACAGGCAGGCAACAGGCAACAGGCAACAGGCAACAGGCAACAGGCAACAGGCAACAGGCAACAGGCAACAGGCAACAGGCAACAGGCAACAGGCAACAGGCAACAGGCAACAGGCAACAGGCAACAGGCAACAGGCAACAGGCAACAGGCCAGCAGGCAACAGGCAACAGGCAACAGGCAACAGGCAGCAGGCAAACAGGCAGCAGGCAGCAGGCAACAGGCAACAGGCAACAGGCGGCAGGCCGAGCAGGCAGCAGGCTAGGCAGGCAACAGGCAAGCAGGCAACAGGCAACAGGCAACAGGCAGCAGGCAACAGGCAGGCAGCAGGCAACAGGCAACAGGCAACAGGCAACAGGCAACAGGCAACAGGCAACAGGCAACAGGCAACAGGCAACAGGCAACAGGCAACAGGCAACAGGCAACAGGCAACAGGCAGCAGGCAACAGGCAACAGGCAACAGGCAACAGGCAACAGGCAACAGGCAACAGGCAACAGGCAACCCAGGCAACAGCTGGCACAGGCAACAGGCAACAGGCAACAGGCAACAGGCAACAGGCAAGCAGGCAACAGGCAACAGGCAACAGGCAGCAGGCAACAGGCAACAGGCTGGCAGGCAACAGGCAACAGGCAACAGGCAAGCAGGCAACAGGCAACAGGCAGCAGGCAGCCAGGCAACAGGCAACAGGCAACAGGCAAGGGCGGCAGGCAACAGGCAACAGGCAACAGGCAACAGGCAACAGGCAACAGGCAGCAGGCAAGCAGGCAACAGGCAACAGGCAACAGGCAACGGCGCAGCAGGCAACAGGCGGCAGCAGGCAACAGGCAACAGGCAACAGGCAACAGGCAGACAGGCAACAGGCAACAGGCCAGGCAACAGGCAACAGGCAACAGGCAACAGGCAACAGGCAGCAGGCAACAGGCAACAGGCAACAGGCAACAGGCAACAGGCAGCAGGCAACAGGCAACAGGCAACAGGCAACAGGCAACAGGCAACAGGCAGCAGGCAACAGGCAACAGGCAACAGGCAGCAGGGCAACAGGCGGCAGGCAACAGGCAACAGGCAACAGGCAACCAGGCAGCAGGCAACAGGCAGCAGGCAACAGGCAACAGGCAACAGGCAACAGGCAACAGGGCGGCAGGCAACAGGCAACAGGCAACAGGCAGGCAACCAGGCAACAGGCAACAGGCAGCAGGCAACAGGCAACAGGCAACAGGCAACAGGCAACAGGCAACAGGCAACAGGCAACAGGCAACAGGCAACAGGCAACAGGCAACAGGCAACAGGCAACAGGCAACAGGCAACAGGCAACAGGCAACAGGCAAGCAGGCAACAGGCAGCAGGCAACAGGCAACAGGCAACAGGCAACAGGCAACAGGCAACAGGCGGCAGCAGGCAACCCAGGCAACAGGCAACAGGCAACAGGCAACAGGCAACAGGCAACAGGCAACAGGCAACAGGCAACAGGCAACCCCAGGCAACAGGCAACAGGCAACAGGCAACAGGCAGCAGGCAGGCAACAGGCAGCAGGCAACAGGCAACAGGCAACAGGCAACAGGCAACAGGCAACAGGCAACAGGCAGCACGGCAGGCAGCAGGCAGCAGGCAACAGGCAACAGGCAACAGGCAACAGGCAACAGGCAACAGGCAGCAGGCAGCAGGCAGCAGGCAGCAGGCAGCAGGCAACAGGCAGCAGGCAGCAGGCAACAGGCAACAGGCAACAGGCAACAGGCAACAGGCAACAGGCAACAGGCAACAGGCAACAGGCAACAGGCAACAGGCAACAGGCAACAGGCAACAGGCAACAGGCAACAGGCAACAGGCAACAGGCAGGCAACAGGCAACAGGCAACAGGCAACAGGCAGCAGGCAACAGGCAACAGGCAACAGGCAACAGGCAACAGGCAACAGGCAACAGGC
This sequence comes from Drosophila eugracilis, assembly GCF_018153835.1. Classification (NCBI taxonomy): domain Eukaryota; kingdom Metazoa; phylum Arthropoda; class Insecta; order Diptera; family Drosophilidae; genus Drosophila; species Drosophila eugracilis. The sequence continues at coordinate 2,476 of NW_024571922.1, read as the reverse complement.
AACAGGCAACAGGCAACAGGCAACAGGCAACAGGCAACAGGCAGCAGGCAAGGGCAACAGGCAACAGGCAACAGGCAACAGGCAACAGGCAGCAGGCAACAGGCAACAGGCAACAGGCAACCAGGCAACAGGCAACAGGCAACAGGCAACAGGCAACAGGCAACAGGCAACAGGCAACAGGCAACAGGCGGCAGGCAGGCAACAGGCAACAGGCAACAGGCAACAGGCAACAGGCAACAGGCAACAGGCAACAGGCAACAGGCAACAGGCAAGCAGGCAACAGGCAGCAGGCAACAGGCAACAGGCAGCAGGCAACAGGCAACAGGCAACCAGGCAACAGGCAACAGGCAGCAGGCAACAGGCAGGCACAGGCAACAGGCAACAGGCAACAGGCAACAGGCAACAGGCAGCAGGCAACAGGCAACAGGCAGCAGGCAACAGGCAACAGGCAGCAGGCCCAGGCAACAGGCAGCAGGCAGGCAACAGGCCAGGCAACAGGCAACAGGCAACAGGCAACAGGCAACAGGCAACAGGCAACCCAGGCAACAGGCAACAGGCGGCAACAGGCAACAGGCAACAACAGCGCAACAGGCAACAGGCAACAGGCGAAGCGCAGGCAGACAGGCAGCAGGCAACAGGCAACAGGCAGCAGGCAGCCCCAGGCAGCAGGCAGACAGGCAACAGGCAGCGAGGCAACAGGCAACAGGCAACAGGCAGGCGGCCCCAGGCGGCGAACTGCAGGCAGCCAGGCGACAGGCAGCGGGCAACAGGCTGACAGGCAGCAGGCAGCAGGCAACAGGCAACAGGCAACTTGGCGGCAGGCAACAGGCGGCAGGCAGCAGGCAACAGGCAACAGGCAGCAAGCAGCAGGCGAGCAGGCAGCAGGCAACCCAGGCAGAGGCAACAGGCAACAGGCAACATGGCAACAGGCAACAGGCAACAGGCAGCAGGCAGCAAGCAGCAGGCAACAGGCAACAGGCAACAGGCAGGCCAGGCAACCCAGGCCAGCAGGCAACAGGCAACAGGCAACAGGCAACAGGCAACAGGCAACAGGCAACGGGCAGCCCAGGCAACAGGCAACAGGCAACAGGCAGCAGGCAGCAGGCAACAGGCAACCCAGGCAACTTGGGCAACAGGCAGCAGGCAGCCAGGCAGCAGGCATTGGGCAGCAGGCCCGGCAGCAGGCAACCCGAGGCGGCAGGCAACAGGCGGCGGGCAGCAGGCTGGCAAGAGGCAGGCGCGAAGCAGGCAGCAGGCAGCAGGCCCCAGAGAAGCCTTGAACTGCAGCAACAGGCAACAGGCAACAGGCAACAGGCAACAGGGCAACAGGCAAGCAGGCAACAGGCAACAGGCAACAGGCAACAAGGCAAGCAGGCCAGCAGGCAACAGGCAACAGGCAACAGGCAACAGGCAACAGGCAACAGGCAACAGGCAACAGGCAACAGGCCAGCCCAGGCAGCAGGCAACAGGCAGCAGGCAACAGGCAGCAAGGCAACAGGCAAGCAGGCAGCAGGCAACAGGCAACAGGCAACAGGCAACAGGCAGCAGGCAACAGGCAGCAGGCAACAGGCAACAGGCAACAGGCAACAGGCAGCAGGCAACAGGCAACAGGCAACAGGCCCACAGGCAACAGGCAACCAGGCAACAGCAGGCAACAGGCAACGGGCAACAGGCAACAGGCAACGGAGGCAACAGGCAACAGGCAACAGGCAACAGGCAACAGGCAACAGGCAACAGGCGGCAGGCAACAGGCAACAGGCAACAGGCAACAGGCAACAGGCAACAGGCAACCGGGCAGCAGGCAGCAGGCAGCAGGCAAGCAGGCGCAGGCAACAGGCAACAGGCAACAGGCAACAGGCAACAGGCAGCAGGCAACAGGCAGCAGGCAACAGGCAACAGGCAACAGGCAACAGGCAACAGGCAACAGGCAACAGGCAACAGGCAACCCAGGCAGCAGGCAACCGGCAACAGGCAACAGGCAACAGGCAACAGGCAACAGGCAACAGGCAACAGGCATGACAAAGGCAACAGGGCAAACAGGCAACAGGCAACAGGCAACAGGCAACAGGCAACAGGCAACAAGGCAACAGGCAACAGGCAACAGGCAACAGGCAACGCCGGGCAACAGGCAACAGGCAACTGGGCAACAGGCGGCTTAAGGCAACAGGCAACAGGCAGCAGGGCAAGCCGCAGCAGGCAACCCAGGCAAGCAGGCAACAGGCAACAGGCAACAGGCAACAGGCAACAGGCAACAGGCAACAGGCAACAGGCAACCGGGCAACAGGCAACAGGCAGCAGGCAACAGGCTTGGCACCAGGCAACAGGCAACAGGCAACAGGCAACAGGCAAACAAGGCAACCAGGCAACAGGCAGCAGGCAACAGGCAACAGGCAACAGGCAGACCCCAGGCAACAGGCAGCTTGGCAACAGACGCAGAGCCCCAACCAGGCTAACCAGGCAGCAGGCAGGCCAACAG
>NW_024571921.1:2500-6457 GCF_018153835.1 Drosophila eugracilis | reverse complement strand
ACCCTCGAAATCATCGTCTGTGCAGGGAAAAACCCGGTTCGGTGATGACATTGCTGACGCCACCATTGCACAATTCCACCGGCATCATGAATGCCACTCTAAGAGCGGCGTCACCGGCTGGGAAATCCAATGCGGAATTGATCTTTATGCGGGCCAACAATGCAAGACTCCCGAGGCTATCGCTGCGCAGCTCCACCGACAGTTCCGTGCATTCCACCATCTCCTCGACGGCATCCTCTTCCCCGAAAGTGGAAACGGACGAGAGACCCGAACCAGACCGCCAGCAACATAGCCATCAGCAATAGTAATATCAAACCCACCAGTAATAAGCAGGGCGGCGGTTCTTAGTACCGAAGATGAGAGTGGTTTCAGTTCGATTAGCTCCTTTCACGATGTCGGCTTGCGCTTTGAGTTCCACCTTGATGAATGGTAACCAAAGACGTCTGTCCATGTAACCACGGATAGCAGGAATTCCACCCCTGAAATCTGGCTTGAATATGCTGGGATAACAATGCAAAATCAGACTCAAATTCAAGTTCAGGTTCAAGCTCAGATTTCCAGCAGTGCATCGCCCTCAAAAACCTATCGCAATGCGAATCGCTATCAGCGCTTTTCCACTTTATCAAACGAAGATGCAGCAGCCGTACGTAGCAACCGTATTGTGGGTCTAGATGGGTGGAAAATTCTGCTAACGAAATCACTTTTCAACATTGATTTGACTTTCGAAAATAAGTTCTGAAACTTTATTTAATTTCTATAAACCCCTGTAAATTTAGTTTGGTTTTTCTCTAGTGCCTCCGCTTAGTGTTTAGTTCATCACTTTTAAAGAGTGTTTAATTTTAAAACTTATATTTTATCATATACTTTTTTTTAAGAACAAAGCGCGCATTTCTATGTTAACAATATGTACATTTTTCATAATTCTTAAGTTTTGCAGTATTTATAAATGAATAAAAATAATTTATACCATAAAAGATAAAAAGAATATAAATATATAAAATATAAAATATAAAATATAAAATATAAATATAAAATATAAAAGATAAAATATAAAATATAAAATATAAGATATAAAATATGAAATATAAATATAAATATAAAATATAAAAATATAAATATAAAATATAAAAATGTAAAATATAAAATATAAAATATAAAATATAAATATAAAATAACAAATATAAAGATATAAAATATAAAATATAAAGATATAAAATATAAAGATAAAATATAAAGATATAAATATAAAATATAAAATATAAAATATAAAATATAGAAGATATAAAGATATAAATATAAAATATAAGAATAAAGATAAAAATATAAAATATAAAATATAAAATATAAAATATAAAAAAATGTAAAAATAAATATAAATATAAAATAAAAAATATAAAATATAAAATATAAAAATATAAAATATAAAAATATAAAATATAAAAATATAAAATATAAAATATAAAGATATAAAATATAAAATATAAAATATAAAAATATAAAATATAAAATATAAAATATAAATATAAAATATAAAATATAAATATATATGTCCATGGCGTGGGCAACACCTCCCTACCCAGAGTGATGTTCATGATGATGACGCTCGAGTGCCGGATCTGCATCATATCTGCGCGCCCGAGGAGTACCAATTTGATGTTGAATAAATCAATGCATGCCATGAATGAGGAGCATATTTACGAGACGATTGCACCAGCTGGAAGCTATAATGCCTTCAAGGATTTTTACCTGGCGGCGTTCGCCAAAGAAATCCGGAGGCAGTGGCGGCTGCAAGGCGGTCTATCAGCTCCGGAGGCTGCCGAGAAGCCTAAACCAGGAGGCTTTCAGATTGACCAGAACCATCAGGAATCTGCTGCACACGTCGGAACAGCAACCGGATCTCACACAGCCGCGTCACTCGTTGGCCTCCATTCCTCGCTACCCTCGGGAAATCATCGTCTGTGCAAGTGGAAAAACCAGTTCGGTGATGACATTGCTGACGCCACCATTGCACAATTCCACCAGCATCATGAATGCCACCTCTAGAGGCGTCTCCGGCGTCACCGGCTGGGAAATCCAATGCGGAATTGATCTTTATGCTGGGCCAACAATATGCGAGACTCGAGGCTATCGCTGCGCAGCTCCACCGACAGTTCCGTGCATTCCACCATCTCCTCGACGGCATCCTCTTCGGAAAGTGGAAACGGACGAGGAGACCCAGACCCAGACCACCGCCAGCAACATAGCCATCAGCAATAGTAATATCAAACCCACCAGTAATAAGCAGAGCGGCGGTTCTAGTACCGAAGATGAGTGGTTTCAGTTCCGATTAGCTCCTTTCACGATGTCGGCTTGCCTTTGGGTTCCCACCTTGATGAATGGTAACCAAAGACGTCTGTCCATGTCCACGGATAGCAGGAATTCCACCCAGAAATCTGGCTTGGAATATGCTGGGATTAACAATGCAAAATCAGACTCAAATTCAAGTTCAGGTTCAAGCTCAGATTTCCAGCAGTGCATCGCCCTCAAAAAACCTATCGCAATGCGAATCACTATCAGCGCTTTTTCCACTTTATCAAACGAAGATGCAGCAGCCGTATTGTGGGTCTAGATGGGAAAATTCTGCTAACGAAATCACTTTTCAACATTGATTTGACTTTCGAAAATAAGTTCTGAAACTTTATTTAATTTCTATAAACCCCTGTAGATTTAGTTTGGTTTTCTCTAGTGCCTCCGCTTAGTGTTTAGTTCATCACTTTTAAAGAGTGTTTAATTTTAAAACTTATATTTTATCATTTACTTTTTTAAGAACAAAGCGCATTTCTATGTTAACAATATGTACATTTTTCATAATTCTTAAGTTTTGCAGTATTTATAAAATGAATAAAATAAAATATAAATATAAAATATAAAATATAAAATATAAAATATAAAATATAAAATATAAAATATAAAATATAAAATATAAAATATAAAATATAAAATATAAAATATAAAATATAAAATATAAAATATAAAATATAAAATATAAAAATATAAAATATAAAATATAAAATATAAAAATAATAAAATATAAAATATAAAAATATAAAAATAAAATATAAAAATATAAAATATAAAATATAAAATATAAAATATAAAATATAAAATATAAAATATAAAATATAAAATATAAAATATAAAAATATAAAATATAAAATATAAAAATAAAATATAAAATATAAAATATAAAATATAAAATATAAAATATAAAATATAAAATATAAAATATAAAATATAAAAAATATAAAATATAAAATATAAAATATAAAAATATAAAATATAAAAATATAAAATATAAAATATAAAATATAAAATATAAAATATAAAATATAAAAATATAAAATATAAAATATAAAATATAAAATATAAAATATAAAATATAAAATATAAAATATAAAATATATAAATATAAAATATAAAATATAAAATATAAAATATAAAATATAAAATATAAAATATAAAAATATAAAATATAAAATATAAAATATAAAATATATAAAATATAAAATATAAAAATAAAATATAAAATATAAAATATAAAATATAAAATATAAAATATAAAATATAAAATATAAAATATAAAATATAAAATATAAAATATAAAATATAAAATATAAAAAATAGTAAAATATAAAATATAAAATATAAAATATAAAATATAAAGATATAAAGATATAAGAATATAAAATATAAGATATAAGAATATAAAATATAAAATATGGAAATATAAAATATAAAGATATAAAATATAAAATATAAAATATATAAAATATAAAATATAAATATAAATATAAAATATAAAATATAAAATATAAAATATAAAATATAAAATATAAAATATAAAATATAAAAAATATAAAATATATAAAAATATAAAATATAAAATATAAAATAAAAATATAAAATATAAAATATAAA
>NW_024571920.1:0-9514 GCF_018153835.1 Drosophila eugracilis | reverse complement strand
GGCTGGCTGCAGGCGGCGGGCGGCGGGCGGCAGGCGGCGGGCGGCGGGCGGCGGGCGGCAGGCGCGGGCGGCAGGCGGCAGGCGGCGGGCGGCGGGGCGGCGGAGCGGCTGGAAACGGCAGGCGGCAAGCGGCAGGCGGCAGGCGGCAGGCGGCAGGCGGCAGGCGGCCCAGGCGGCGGGCGGCTGGGCGGCAGGCGGCAGGCGGCAGGCGGCCAGGCGGCGGAGCTGGCAGGCGGCTGGAGCGCAGGCGGCCGAGGCGGCGGGCGGCAGGCGGCGGAGCGACACGGGCAGGCGGGGCTGGCGCGGCAGGCGGCAGGCGGGCGGCGGGCTGACCCAGGCGGCAGGCGGCGGAGCTGACAGGCGGCAGGCGGCCCAGGCGGCAGGCGGCAGGCGGCGGGCAGCGGCTGGGCGGCAGGCGGCAGGCGGCGAGGCCCACGGCGACAGGCGGCCCAGGCGGCAGGCGGCTGGAAGCGGCAGGCGGCAGGCGGCAGGCGGCAGGCGGCAGGCGGCAGGCGGCAGGCGGCAGGCGGCAGGCGGCGGGCGGCAAGTGACACAGGCGACGAGAGCGGCAGGCGGCGGAGCTGACGCAGGCGGCCGCAGGCGGCAGGCGGCAGGCAGCAGAGCGGCAGGCGGCAGGCGGCAGGCGGCAGGCGGCAGGCGGCGGGCGGCAGGCGGCAGGCGGCAGGCGGCAGGCGGCAGGCGGCAGGCGGTGGGCGGCGGGGCGGCAGGCGGCAGGCGGCAGGCGGCAGGCCGGCAGGCGGCAGGCGGCAGGCGGCAGGCGGCAGGCGGACAGGCAGCAGGCAACAGGCAGCAGGCAACAGGCAGCAGACACGGCGAAGCGGCAAGGCGGCAGGCAATGGGCAACAGGCAACAGGCAACAGGCAACAGGCGGCAGGCAACGCGGCAGGCGGCAGGCGACCGAAGGCGGCAGGCGGCAGGCGGCGGAAGCAGGCGGCAGGCGGCAGGCGGCAGGCGGCAGGCGGCAGGCGGCAGGCGGCAGGGCGGCAGGCGGCGGGCGACAGGCGGCAGGCGGCAGGCGGCAGGCGGCAAGCAACAGGCGGCAGGCGGCAGGCGGCAGGCGGCAGGCGGCAGGCGGCAGGCGGCAGGCGGCAAACGGCAGGCGGCAGGCGGCAGGCGGCAGGCGGCAGGCGGCAGGCGGCAGGCGGCAGGCAGGCAACAGGCAGCAGGCAGCAGGCAACAGGCGGCAGGCAACAGGCAACAGGCGGCAGGCAGCAGGCAGCAGGCAACAGGCAACAGGCAGCAGGCGGCAGGCGGCAGGCGGCAGGCGGCAGGCGGCAGGCGGCAGGCGGCAGGCGGCAGGCGGCGGGCGGCAGGCGGGCGGCAGGCCGGCAGGCGGCAGGCTGACAGGCGGCAGGCGGCAGGCGGCAGGCGACGGCAAGCGGCAGGCGGCAGGCGGCAGGCGGCAGGCAACGGGCGGCAGGCGGCAGGCGGCCGGCGGCGGGCGGCGGCGGACAGGCGGCAGGCGGCAGGCGGCAGGCCGGCAGGCGGCAGGCGGCAGGCGGCAGGCGGCAGGCGGCAACAAACGGCAGGCAGCAGGCAACAAACAGGCGGCAAACGGCAGGCAACAGGCGACAGGCGGCAAACTAACAAACACGGCAGCAGGCGGCAACAGGCAACAGGCAGCAGGCGGCAGGCGGCAGGCGGCAGGCAGCAGGCGGCAGGCCGGCAGGCGGCAGGCGGCAGGGCGACCGGCGGGCGGCAGGCAACAGGCAACGGGCAACAGGCAACAGCGGCAGGCGGCAGGCGGCAGGCGGCAGGCGGCGGGCGGCAGGCGGCAGGCGGCAGGCGGCAGGCGGCAGGCGGCGGGCGGCAGGCAGGCGGCAGGCGGCAGGCGGCAGGCGGCAGGCGGCAGGCGGCAGGCAGCAGGCGGCAGGCGGCAGGCGGCAGGCGGCGGGCGGAGGCGGCAGGGCGGCAGGCGGACAGGCGGCGGGCGGCAGGCGGCAGGCGGCTGGCGGCAGGCAGACAGGCGGCAGGCGGCCCAGGCGGCGGGCGGCAGGCGGCAGGCGGCCGGCAGGCGGCAGGCAGCAGGCGGCAGGCAGGCTGACGGCGAGGCGGCAGGCGGCAGGCGGCAGGCGGCAGGCGGCAGGCGGCAGGCGGCACAGGCGGCAGGCGGCAGGCGGCAGGCAACAGGCAAACAGCAACAGGCGGCCGGGCAACAGGCAACAGGCAACAGGCACAGGCAACAGGCACAGACAACAGGCAACAGGCAACAGAACGGCGGCAGGCCCCAACAGGCGACAACGGCAACAGGCGACAGGCAACAGGCAACAGGCAACCCGGCAACAGGCAACAGGCAACAGGCAACAACGAGCAGCAGGCCAGGCAACAGGCAACAGGCAGCAAGCGGCAGGCGGACAGACAGCAAACCACAGGCAAACAGCAAACGGCAAAAAGCCAACAAACAGCACGGCAGAGCGAGGCAACAAGCAACAGGCAAGCAGGCAACAGGCGGCAACAAGCGACAGGCAACAGGGGGCAGCTGGCAAACTGACAGGCAACAGACAACAGCAAACAACACAAGCAACAAGCCAACAAACAACAAACAGGCAACAGAGTAACAACAGGCAACAGGCAGCAGGCAACAGGCAACAGGCGGCAGGCTGGCAGGCAACAGGCAACAGGCGGCAGGCAACAGGCAACAGGCAACAGGCAACCAGGCAGGCAACAGGCAACAGGCAACAGGCAACAGGCAACAGGCAACAGGCAACAGGCGACAGGCGGCAGGCGGCGGGCGGCAGGCGGCGGGCGGCAGGCGGCAGGCTGACGGGCGGCGGGCAGGGCTGACAGGCGGCAGGCGGGCGGCGGGCGGCGGAGCGACGGGCGGCGGGCGGCGGCAGGCTGGCGGAGCGGCAGGCGGACAGGCGGCAGGCGGCAGGCGACAGGCGGCAGGCTGACAGGCAACCTTAGGCAACAGGCAACAGGCAACAGGCAACAGGCAACAGGCCCAACAGGCAACAGGCAGCAGGCAACAGGCAACAGGCAACAGGCACAGGCAACAGGCAACAGGCAACAGGCAACAGGCAACAGGCAACAGAAACTGACAGGCAACAGGCAACAGGCAACAGGCAACAAACAGGCAACAACAGAGCAACAGGCAACAAACAGGCAGGCGGCCAGGCAACAGGCTGACAGGGCGGCAGCGCGAAGCAGGCGGCAGGCGGCAGGCGGGCGGCAGGCGGCAGACTGACAGCAGGCACAGGCGGACGCAGACGGCCGGGCAACAGGCTGACGGACTGACAGGCAACAACGACAGGCGGGCTGACGGGCGGCGGGCGGACAGGCTGACCGGCGGCAGGCTGACAGGCGGCGGGCGGCAGGCGGCAGGCGGCGGGCGGCAGGCTGACGGGCGGACCAGGCGGACAGGCTGACAGGCGAAGCAGGCAACAGGCAACAGCGGCAGGGCAGGCAGGGCAACAGGCAGCAGGCAACAGGCAACAGGCGGCAAACAGGCCGGCTGACGGGCAACAGGCAGCAGGCGGCAGGCGGCAACCGGGCGGCAGGCGGCAGGCGGCAGGCGGACAGGCAACAGGCGAAGCAGACTGGCAAACCGGCAGGCGGCAGGCAGCAGCAGGCAAGCAGGGCAACAGGCGGCAGGCAACAGGCAGCAGGCAACGGCAGGCGGCAGGCTAACAGGCAACAGGCAGCAGGCAACAAGACAGGCAACAGGCAGCAGGCAGCAGGCAACAGGCAACAGGCTGACAGCAGGCAACAGGCAACAGGCAACAGGCAACAGGCGGCAGGCAACCGAACCAACAGGCAACAGGCAACCCAGGCAACAGGCAACAGGCAGCAAACAGGCAACAGGCAACAGGCAACAGGCAACAGGCAACCGGGGCAACAGGCAACAGGCAGCAGACAGGCAGGCAACAGGCAACAGGCAACAGGCAACAGAGCAACAGGGCAAGCAGGCGGCAAACGCAGGCAACAGGCAGCAGGCAGCAGGCAACAGGCAGCAGGCAGCAGGCAGCAGGCAAGACGGCAGGCGGCAGGCAGCAGGCAACAGGCAACCCAGGCAACAGGCAACAGGCAACAGGCAACGGCAGGCAACAGGCAACAGGCAACAGGCAGACAGGCAGCAGGCAACAGGCAACAGGCAACAGGCGACAGGCTGACAGGCGGCAGGCTGAGGCAGAGGCAGAGGCGGCAGGGCTGACAGGCTGACAGGCGGCAGGCAGACGCAGGCGGCAGGCTGCAGGCAACCCAGGCAGACCCAGGCAGACAGGCAGCGGACAGGCTGACCAGGCAACAGGCTGACAGGCAGCAGGCAGCAGGCAGACAGGCAACAGGCAGCAGGCGGCAGGGCCGGCAAGCGGCTTAGGCAACAGGCAACAGGCAACAGGCAACAGGCAACAAGCAGGCAGCAGGCAACAGGCGGACAGGCGACGGGCAACAGGCGGCAGGCAACCCAGGCGGCAGGCTGACAGGCGGCAGGCGGCAGGCGGCAGGCGGCGGGCGGCAGGCAGCAGGCAGCAGGCAGCAGGCGGCAGGCGACAGGCGGCAGGCGGCAGGCGGCAGGCGGCAGGCAACAGGCAGCAGGCGGACAGGCGGCAGGCGGCACAGGCAACCCAGGCAGCAGGCAACGAGGCGGCAGGCGGACAGGCGACAGGCGGCAGGCGGCAGGCGGCAGGCGGCAGGCGGCAGGCTGACAGGCGGCAGGCGGCAGGCGGCAGGCGGCAACGGCAGGCGGCAGGCGGCAGGCGGCAGGCGGCAAACAGGCGGCGGGCAGGCAGCAGGCGGCAGGCTGACAGGCAGCAGGCAACGGGCGACAGGCCGACGGGCTGACAGGCGGACAGGCTGACAGGCGACGGACCAGGCGGCAGGCGGCAGGCGGCAGGCGGCAGGGCGGCAGGGCGGCGGGCGGCAGGCAGCAGGCAGACAGGCGGCAGGCGGCAGACCGGCGGCAACGGCAACAGGCAACGGGCTGAGGCGGACACGGCCGGGCTGCAGGCAACAGGCAACAGGCAACAGGCAGCAGGCGACAGGCGGACAGGCGGCAGGCAGGCAACAGGCAGCAGGCGGCGGGCAACAGGCAACAGGCGACAGGCAACAGGCAACAGGCAACAGGCAACAGGCAACAGGCAACAGGCAACAGGCGGCAGGCGGACGGGCGACAGGCAGCAGGCAACAGGCAACAGGCAAGGCGGCAGGCGGCAGGCGACAGGCGGCAGGCGGCAGGCGAGCAGGCAGCAGGCAACAGGCAGGCGGCAGGCGGCAGGCGGCAGGCAACAGGCAACAGGCGGCAGGCGGCAGGCGGCAGGCGGCGGCAACTGAGGCGGCAGGCGGCAGGCGGCAGGCGGCGGGCGGCAGGCGGCCGGCAACGGGCGACAGGCGGCAGGCGGCAGGCGGCAGGCGGCAGGCGGCAGGCTGGCGGCAGGCGGCAGGCAACAGGCGGCAGGCAACAGGCGGCAGGCGGCAGGCAACAGGCAGGCAGGCAACAGGCGGCAGGCGGCAGGCGGCAGGCAACAGGCAACAGAGCGGCAGGCGGCAGGCAGGCGACGGCGACAGGCGGCAGGCGGCAGGCGGCAGGCAACAGGCGGCAGGCGGCAGGCGGCAGGCGGCAGGCGGCAGGCGGCAGGCGGCAGACTGACAGGCGGCAGGCGGCAGGCGGCAGGCGGCAGGCGGCAGGCGGCAGGCGACAGGCGGCAGGCGGCAGGCGGACAGGCAGGCGGCGGCAGGCGGCAGGCGGCAGGCTGCAGGCGGCAGGCGGCAGGCGGCAGGCAGCGGGCTGACAGGCGACAGGCGGCAGGCGGCAGGCGGCAGGCGGCAGGCAGCGGGCAACAGGCAAGCAGGCAACAGGCAACAGGCGGCAGGCAACAGGCAGGCAGACAGGCGGCAGGCGGCAGGCGGCAGGCGGCAGGCGGCAGGCGGCAGGCAGCAGGCAGCAGGCAGCAGGCAACAGGCGGCAGGCGGCAGGCCAGCAGGCGGCGGCAGGCGACAGGCGGCGAGGCGACAGGCTGACAGGCGACGGGCGGCAGGCGGCAGGCGGCAGGCGGCAGGCAGCAGGCGGCAGGCGGCAGGCGGCAGGCGGCCGGCGGCAGGCGGCAGGCGGCAGGCGGCAGGCGGCAGGCGGCAGGCGGCAGGCGGCAGGCGGCAGGCGGCAGGCGGCAGGCGGCAGGCGGCGGGCGGCAGGCGGCAGGCGGCGGGCGGCAGGCGGCAGGCAGCAGGCGAGCAGGCAACAGGCGGCGGGCGGACAGGCGGCAGGCGGCAGGCGGCAGGCGGCAGGCGGCGGGCGGCAGGCGGCAGGCGGCGGGCTGACAGGCCCCGGCAGGCGGACGGGCGGCAGGCGGCGGGCCGGCAGGCGGCAGGCGGCAGGCGGCAGGCGGCAGGCGGCAGGCGGCAGGCGGCAGGCGGCAGGCGGCAGGCGGCAGGCGGCGGGCGGCAGGCGGCGGAGCGGGCGGCGGGCGGCAGGCGGCGGGGCGGCAGGCGGCAGGCGGCCCAGGCGGCAGGCGGCGGGCGGCGGGCGGCGCGGGCGGCAGGCGGCAGGCGGCAGGCGGCAGGCGGCAGGCGGCAGGCGGCCAGGCTGACAGGCGGCAGGCGGCAGGCGGAGCGCGGGCGGCAGGCGGCAGGCGACGGGCGGCAGGCGAGCGGACGCGGCAGGCAGCAGGCGGCAGGCGACAGGCGGCGGGCAGCAGGCGGCGGGCGGCAGGCGAGCGGGCGGCAGGCGGCAGGCGGCGGGCGACAGGCGGCAGGCGACAGGCGGCAGGCGGCAGGCAGCAGGCGAGCAGGCGGCGGGCGGCAGGCGGACAGGCGGCAGGCGGCCAGGCGGCCACAGGCAGCAGGCGGCCCAGGCGGCAGGCAGCAGGCGGCAGGCAACAGGCAGCAGGCGGCCAGGCGGCCGGGCAACAGGCAGCGGGCGGCAGGCGGCGCAGGCGGCAGGCGGCAGGCGGCAGGCGGCAGGCGGACAGGCGGCAGGCAGCAGGCAACAGGCAGGCACTGGCAACAGGCAACAGGCAGCAGGCGGCAGGCGGCAGGCAGCAGGCGGCAGGCGGCAGGCGGCAGGCGGCAGGCGGCAGGCAACAGGCTGGCAGGCGGCAGGCGGCAGGCAGCGGGCGAGGCGGCAGGCGGCAGGCGGCAGGCGGCAGGCGGCCGGCAGGCGGCAGGCGGCAGGCGGCAGGCGGCAGGCGGCAGGCGGCAGGCGGCAAAGGCGGCAGGCGGCAGGCGGCAGGCGGGCGGCAGGCAGCAGGCGGCAGGCGGCCAGGCAGGCAGCGGGCGGCAGGCAGCAGGCAGACGGCAGGCGGCAACAAACAACAGGCAGCAGGCAGCAGGCAGCAGGCGGCAGGCAACAGGCAGGCAACAGGCAACAGGCAGCAGGCGGCAGGCAACAGGCAACAGGCAACAGGCGGCAGGCGGCAGGCGGCAGGCAACAGGCACAGGCGGCAGGCGGCGGCAGGCTGGGCAGCACAGGCAACAGGCAACAGGCAACAGGCAACAGGCAACGACAGCAACAGGCAACAGGCAACAGGCGGCAGGCGGCAGGCGCAGGCAGGCGGGCGACAGGCGGCAGGCAACAGGCAGCAGGCAGCAGGCGGCAGGCGGCAGGCAGGGCGGCAGGCAACAGGCAGCAGACGGCGGCAGGCGGCAGGCAGCAGGCGGCGGGCAGGCGGCAGGCAACAGGCAACAGGCAGCAGGCAACAGGCGGCAGGCAACAGGCAACAGGCGGCAGGCAGGCGGACAGGCAACAGGCAACGGGCTGACAGGCGGCAGGCGGCAGACGGCGGCGGCAGGCGGCAGGCGGCAGGCGGCAGGCGGCAGGCCGACAGGCGGCCCAGGCGGCAGGCGGCAGGCGGCAGGCGGCAAGGCGGCAGCAGCGGCAGACCCGGCAGGCGGCAGGCAGGCGCAGGCGGCAGGCTGACGGGCGGCAGGCAAGCAGGCAACAGGCAGACAGGCAACAGGCGGCAACAGGCAACAGGCAACAGGCAACAGGCAACAGGCAGGCACAGGCGGCAGGCGGCAGGCAACAGGCGGCAGGCGGCAGGCGGCAGGCAGGCAGGCGGCAACAGGCAGGCGGCAGGCGGAGCCGCAGGCGGCAGGCGGCAGGCGACAGGCGACAGGCGGACAGGCAGCAGGCTGACAGGCGGCAGGCGGCGAGCCAGGCGGCAGGCGGCAGGCGGCAGCAGGCGGACAGGCGGCAGGCGGCGGGCGGCAGGCGGCAGGCGGCAGGCGGCAGGCAGCAGGCTGACAAGCGGCAGGCAGCAAACAAACAAGCAACAAGCAACAAGCAACAGGCAACAAACGCCGAACAAAGGCAACAAGCAACAGGCAACAGGCAACAGGCAACAGGCAACCAGGCAACAGAGCAACGAAAAAAAAAAAAAAAAAAAAAAAAAAAAAAAAAAAAAAAAAAAAAAAAAAAAAAAAAAAAAAAAAAAAAAAAAAAAAAAAAAAAAAAAAAAACGGCAAGGCAGCAGAGCGGCAGGAGACGACGAGGCAGCAGACAGGCAACAGGCAAGCAAGCAACAAGCAACAGGCAACAGGCGGCAACAAACAGCAGGCAACAGGCAACAGGCAACAGGCAGGCGGCAGGCAACAGGCAGGCTGACAGGCGGACAGGCAACAGGCGGCCCCAGGCAAGCAGGCAGCAGGCCCCAACCAACAAACAACAAACACAAGCAACAAAACAACAAACAACCAAACAGCAACAGAGCAACAAAAACAACAAACAGCACACAACAGAAAAAAAGCTGAGGCAACAAGAGCAACAGCGCAACGGCAACAGGCAAACTAACCAACAGCAAGCAGGCAAGCTGAGCAACAAACAACAGCAACAGGCAACAGGCACGAGCAACAGGCAACCGAGGCAACAGAGCAACAGAGCAACAGAGCAACAGACAGCAGGGCAACAGGCAACCCAGGCAAACAGGCAACAGGCAGCAGGCAACAGGCGGCAGGCAGCAAGCAAGGCAACAGGCAACAGAGCAGGCGGCAAACAGGCAACAGGCGGCAAACAGGACCCCGGACAGGCAACAGGCAGGCGGCAACAGGCAACAGGCAACAGGCAACGAACAGGCAGCAGGCTGACGGGGCGGCAGGCGCTGCAGCAGGCGGCAGGCGGCAGGCGGCAGAGCTGACAGGCGGCGAGGCAACAGGCGGCAGGCAGCAGGCGGCGGAGCGGCCCGGCAGCAGGCGGCCGCAGGCGGCCCAGGCGGCGCAGGCGGCGAGGCCAGCAGGCGGCAGGCGGCAGGCGGCGGGCGGCAGGCGGCAGGCGACAGGCAGAGCAGGCGGCGAGGCGGCAGGCCGACAGGCGGCAGACTACGGCAGGCGGCAGGCATTTCCGGGCGGCAGGCTGACGGGCTGACGGGCGACGGCAGGCGGCGGGCGGCAGGCGGCGGAGCGGCGGGGCGGCAGGCCGAGGCCGAGCAGACTGAGACGAAGCGGGCAGGCGGCAGGCGAGCAGGCGGCAGACTGACGCCCGAGCTTGGCCCAGGCAGCCTCCAGAGCAGGCACCAGGCAGCCAGGCTGGCCAGGCAGCAGGCTGGCCGAGCGGCAGGCGGCA
>NW_024571919.1:0-1361 GCF_018153835.1 Drosophila eugracilis | reverse complement strand
CCCGACTTCATCTTCTCTGCAAACAAAAAGGTATCTTTTTGTGGCAACACCGCCCCACTACAACAATGTCAGCTCTTTAACTCTTACAGTACGTAAGATCTCAACGATTTAAGTTATTAGTGATTTGTGGCTGTTAAAGTGGGCGTAGCAGAGTACTGAAATAAATTTTCGCTTTTTTTTAATATGTGCATGGTTAATCTTGACTACGCGTCTCTTAAAGTTCTTGAGATCCTAGCGTTCATACGGACAGACGGACAACGGACGGACATTGTTAACTGACTTGACTATAAGTTATGATCTAAAAAATTATTTATTCTTTTGTAATAGATAGTTAAGCAGGACATAAATATTTAGTACTTCTTAATGTTAAATATCTATTAAGCTGTAAGCCCGGATCTTAAATCTCCTTCTTTGTAGTCGTACGTAAAGTAAGATGATCCTAAAGTCTAAGAATAAATTGTTATATTATTTTAAATTCCTAGGAATTTAAAGTGATGGCCCCTCGGATCTTTCTACCAGTGGAGAGGGCAACTCAGCAGCTACGGTGGTTAAGCCCGTGGGCAGACTATGGCATGAACAATTGACAGCGAGAAAAACTAGCAGGGCTGAGTTCGTGAAGTTTTTCGGTAGGGTGGAGGACTGGCCCTTGTTCATCGCAACGTATGAACAGATGACGAAGCTATTCGAATTCACGGATGCCGAGAAACTGATGCGCCTTAGGCATACGATAGAAGGACCAGCCAAGGGAGTAGTTCAAAGTCTAATGCTGCATGCGGAATGTGTTTCGCAGATTATCGCCACGCTGAGAATGCGATTTGGGCGACAAACTTCGCTGACACACGACTCATACCCAAAACGTTTGAAAAAATTTCATGGCACGAGCCAAGCGATATACCGACATCTTCAGCAACTTCTCTGATAGTGATTCGACGATTTTCCAAAACAATTTTCGCCACTGCTTGAACGTTTTCATCAGTTGTTGACGTGCTTGGGCGTCCAGAGCGAGGCTGGTCATTGGCATCTTCCCGGCCATCTTGGAAGAGTTTGTACCACTTGTACACATTTTTTTTTGGCTCAGAACAGTTTCACCGTATGCCACTGTCAACATTTCAAGTGTTTCAGAGCACTTAATTTTATTTTTTACACAAAAATTTGATGCAAATCCTTTGATCCATATTTTTCGATAGCAAAAAAATCGCCGAGCTCAAAAATAACTTGTAACTTTACGCCTCTCACAACCAAACAAAAGAGGATGTTCCATTGAAACTTGGTACAGATGTTAGGGAAGAGTGTACCAATATAACAAAACCAAAATCGATAATCGAAAATATGTTGCCCGCGAAATTTGAAAAGTCACCTTA
>NW_024571916.1:0-1990 GCF_018153835.1 Drosophila eugracilis | reverse complement strand
CTATACAAAGTTGAGATTAACCATAAAGATTTTGATCCCGGGACAGCGCAAGTTTATTACAGCATCCTGCCACGCCCAATTCTAACGCCCACAACTGAAAACTATAATTGAAATCTCAGGAACTGTTGGAGCCAGATAGTTGAAATTCGAAACGTAGGAATCTTTAGATGCCAGCGCATCTTAAAGTGGTTTTACTATCCGGCCACACCCACCCGGTTTTTCTAGAAAGCTGGATACTGGTAACTATAATTGTTAGAAAGTTCGGATTAGGTATGTAGGCTTTTATGATCCTCCAATGCACGAATTGCTTTTTTTCCGGATCAAGCCACGCCCACTTTAACGCCCACAAAACCCGGAAAAACCAAAAATGCAAAAAATCTTAAAAACTATAAGAGCTACATAATTGCTTAGGGAACACATTAAAAGATATGCCTCTTCAACTTGCGACGAAGTTGGATTACGGCCACGCCTTTTCTAACGCCCACAAAACTGCGGAAAAACTGTGGTGTCTCATAATATGCCATTATGGAATGCCTTCTTGTTTGACCTGTATAACTTATTTCTGTTAATATATCGATTAGCCAAAGATTTGGCAAAATCGGAACATTATTTCGCTGTTTAATGGAGAAATTAAGGTTATAAGGCCTCAGCGCAGTGACGTCACTATAAGCATACTCAACATACTTCCTCTGACAATAGCTGGCACCTATTGAATTTCCACTAGCAATATAATATTTTTAAAATTTTGTAAACAGTAACGGGTATCTGGCGGTCGCGGCAATCTCCACCCTATAGCGTTTCCTCTTGTTTTTGACTTGTTACATACGGCGTTATTCTGCGGGCTGAGCCATGCTTGATATGAATGTGATCAAGTCTCGGTCTGCGGGCGAACCCGCTTGCTGAGTTTTTTGTTTTGGTTTTGCTAGTTGTCGTTGTGTTTGTTGCCTTGTAATCGAAGTAATAGCAGTATTGTGGTTGTTGTTAGTTCAGCTTGGTGATGAGGAGAATTGGCTGGGGAGCCGGACGACATCGTGGTATCTACGTTGTTGTATTTGCAGAAACGGTAGTTACCGACACGTAGAAGAGATTGAACAAAACTGGCAAGTGCACGATCGGGGAGGGGGAAGGGCATTGAGCTCTTAAGATTGAAGCAACGTTTTTTTTTGCAACGCTTTAAGGTTAGGAGTCGGGCGGACCGAGAGATGCCTCGGTCGCGGTCAAAGACATTGTAATACTTTTTGGCTCCGGAGAGACATACGATAAAAGCACGCGTTGTTTCGAGCAACAGACAGTCGGCGCTTCGTCTTGTTGCTGTTTTGTTGTCTTTCGCGGCTTGTAGGTCGTTTTTCCGGGTGCACTTAGTTATTGGCTTGGTTGCTGGCATTTGTTCAGTTTTCCCTTATGTTTTTTTCTGGCTTAGGTTTAAATCTGTAGGTAATAAAAACACTTTTATTTGCAACAGCAGCGCTGCCAGCGTCGTTTTCGCTTTTGTTCCAATATTTTTTACCGTATGTTACTACGCTAACGAACACACTGTAAAAGCGCTGAAGAAAGAACACGTCTGCACTGGCAAAAATGATAAAATGATTATTTATAATAAAACACCTGGTTCGCCCCACTCAACTGAGAGTTACTCATTAGCAAAATTGTCATACATAAATAGTCGGTTCAACGGTCCATTTACCCCAAGCTTTGATTTCGGGGCCATTTTGATAGCCAAAATATGAATTATCCACACATCACGGCTGTCACAGTTCGGCGCGTTGACTCTGAATATTATCTGACTGGCAGAGTCAATAAGCCCTACGTTATTCTTGCATGATATCTTCAAATTGTTGTTGTCAACGCAGCAGTACCTTGAACAAATGATCACGAGTTGACAGAGTTTTCTTGTTATATCAGATTTTCCAATTTTTTCTACGCATCTTGGTAATTAACATTACAAACGGCAATAGAAACATATAGTAACAGATGCTTCAGATAATGAAAT
>NW_024571915.1:0-5292 GCF_018153835.1 Drosophila eugracilis | reverse complement strand
GATCACTTGCATCCTGTCTTATCTTTAACAGCGCAATGGAAGCGGACGCAAATCATTTCCTGCTAGGTGTTTTGCCTCCTTCCTCGCCTTTTGTTGCGCAAACGAGGCAGTGCTCTCGTTGAGAGACTGGGTGGCGATCTTATGCCCGCTTACGCCACAGCGGATGCGGCATCCGCTCCATCCGTGGGGCTTCGACGCTGGCTCGCTATGGCCAACTTACCAGGGCATCAGTAGCACCTCGGTTGACTCTGCCTCTCCCGAATCCGACACACTGTCCATCCGATCCTCACCCCTGCCTTTGCTCCGCAACTGGTCGCAAGTTCTGCTGGGTAGACCGATGATAGCGGTCTGTGTTCCCAGGTTTTTGCACTTTGAAGACTCCTTAACCTGACGACCTTGCGATCCACTTCGAACTGCTCGGTCGGTACAAGCCGAATGTCCCACCTCCGTCACTGAAGCGGATCGAGGTCCCCGATGATCTCTAAATTTACTTCGTTTTGCTATCCTCAGACAGTGCCCCCTGCTTCGGCGGCCCTTGTAGAACCTTTTCGAGGTTCTCCCTCATGGCGTCCGTGCTATCCATACGGTTGTTTTGCCAGCTCGCAGCGGGTTCCCAGTAGCGGTGCGGCGCACTTTGTGGACATTTTGACTGAAGTTCCTTCAGCTGGCCGTCCGGCCGTCTGGTGACCAAGGCAAGCACCTCGCTGTACTTCATTCCCTTGCCTTCCACGACTAGCGCGTCGGGTCGGGTGGACGTCCTTGGCTTCCTCCGTGAAGCTGTTTCCCATCCTGGTCCTGACGCTGCGGTCTGTGCGGCCATCCTCTGGCCCCCTACTCCCGCTGTCCTGGCGTCGGGGTGGCTTGAAGTCCGCTGGGTGGACCCTTCTCTTGCTCCGGATTTTCGGGGCCTTTGCCGAGGCCGGTGGCGCGCCTCTGGTGGTGGAGCCGCGCTGTCCTGGGCTAAGCCGTCGCCACGGGTCGGTCTGGGCTGCCGCTTCCCTACGCCGGGTTGGGAGGGTTTTGCGTACTCTGGTCTGTCTTCGCCATATCTGCCTGGACCGCACCTCACAGACGACCTCCGCCGCTTCACCGCCGTTGTCCCTACATCGCTGGGGTTGGAGAGGATCCCGCTAAGGCCTTCCTGTAGCTCCTTCATCCTGCAGAACATCCTCTTCATTTTGAGATTGATGCTCCTCACTTGTTTCTCGTGCGTTTGCTGGATGATGTCCTCCAATATCTCCTCTAACTCCGCCAGCATGCTGGAGCAAGGCTGCCCTGTTGACGCTCTCGTCCTCTTGGCTGGAGTCGCTCTCTGGGGCTCTGATGGACTGGATTGTTCCCTCGTCCTTTTAGGGGTCTCCTTGTCTTCACCCGCGGGAACACCGCCTGTCGGCATCGCTGTGCTCCGCGTTGCCTGCATAATGGGTGACCGCAGGATCTTGGAGCTGCTCATGAACGCTGAGGATTGCTCCGCACTTTGTTTGCTTGTCGCTTTTGCTGCCGGGGCGGCCAAGCTAGCCACCGCCTCGTCAGTCGTGGGTTTAATGGTGTTTGGGGCCTCCAGAATCCGTGCCCCGACCGTGGGTTTCCCCACGGGTGGATTTCCACTTGAGTGGTTGCCACCTGGAGTAATTGCGTTGTTAACCATCATTATTCCAGTTGTGCTTTTTATACCTACTGCCAGGTTAGCATTTTATACCTTCTGCCAGGTTGGGGTTCGCTGCCGGCCACTATGGCTCAGACGCAGACCCCGTAGCCGCCCATTATGGGACAGACGCTACGAGGATTTGTAGTGGGAAGAAGAAGGGGGAGGGTGGGCGTGATCATCAGGGCTACGATGGGGGATATACCGCCCCTACTCGGTCGCCAGGGCCCCGTTTCCAGAGTGCACCGCCGCGGCGGAGGGGTTGGACTATGGTCGGGTCCATGACCTTGTGCACCGCTCCTACGATCTCGCCCGCCCTCGTAAGAGCACTATAGTAATTTCTCCTGGTGCCGCCCTCTGTGGGTGGCGTTTGCAGCGACGATACGGCGCCAAGTGGCGCCCTCTTCAGGTACCACCGGTTTGATCAGGGCTGGTCACACTGCCGGTCAGCTGCGATCAGCTGACACTGCGATCCGCATCACTGACCAGCACAACCCAAATTGGGCGAATTTGCAACGCGGGAAAGCGATGCCGCCAAGAGAGAGGGAGAAAGCTTACCCTGCCCCCCCCTGTCCAGCGACGTCGGATTCGTACTCCGGGGCCAGCACGCCGGGAAAACGGAGCCTCGGGGAACCCTTCGTTCCTGCATCCCAGGTGAGCCACGTTATGTGCCTAGGGGTTTACCGACTTGTTTTTTACTCCCCGCGAGGCCGGGAAACAGCGCGAAAAGCGGGACGCGGCACGGCCACGACCGTCTCATTCTACCTTCACTTGCACACCAGGATGTGTGTGTGTGTGTGCGTGTGTGTGTTGCAGATGGAGATACTCGAACATTGACGGATGCCGGGATTGATGCTCCATTGGTTGCCCGAGGGAGGCTATCGACATCGTTGCGGTAATTAATAAGCTACGAACGACGGGCCACGGGTCGTATGCCACAGCTGCAGAGCGGCTAAACTATTTATGCAGCAATTGAGTTTTCCGAAACAAATTTTCAATTTGCTCCGCGGCAAACTGAATTTTCACAGGCCTTGTACACAGACACACACACACAGTGTGGCACAACGGCCCCTCGACCCAAAAATTATAATGAGTTAATTTGACGCCCACGGGCAGGAATATGATGACATCTTTGTATCCGACCGAAAGTGCCTTTGAAAAAGCAATTTCAATTAGTGAGCCCCCTCGCCCCTCGGCTATGCCCAAGCCAAAAATGTTGCCGTAAAACTGAAAATTTAATCACCGGCGAATGGCACTTGGCACATCCATGCGAATACGAATGTCCTGGATCCTCCTGGATGTCATACAAAAGCACACAATTAAGCCTGGCTAAAACCGAAAATCCAAAACGAGCGGCAACTAAAACGAAAACGGCAACTGAAACTGAAACGTCAAGTGGATAAGCAAAACTCATTTACCTCCAAATGTTAACCATAAACGCAACTATTTTGGCATCTCATTTGCACTATTT
The DNA here is from genome assembly GCF_018153835.1 of Drosophila eugracilis. NCBI lineage: Eukaryota > Metazoa > Arthropoda > Insecta > Diptera > Drosophilidae > Drosophila > Drosophila eugracilis. The sequence goes on along the minus strand of NW_024571915.1, from coordinate 2,176 downwards.
GTGTTCTAGGATCTCTGTGTGTGTGAGTGAGTGTGTGTATATCTGGATATGTGTGACAGGCGACAAACAGGCGACGACGCTGCAATGGCGGCAATGTCAGCGAGACAACCGGAAATACAACAGCAACTTCCGTGTCGACGACGCCGAGTTGATCTATATATGCGAATATACAGACACGAGTGCTACTTTCTATGCTTGTGTGTGAGTGTATCTGTTTCGGTATTGGTGTCATTTGGGTAAGTGTGAGTGCGGTGGGCTCTGGACTTGGTTTATGGGTTTCGTTTAGTTGCTAGAATTCTAAGTTCGTCGGCCACAAAAGTCATTCACAGTGAAAGAAAAAAGTCTTCACTTGAGTTTACTTTTATTTGTTTTTTGTTTAAATTAAAAAGGCAATGCTGGTATTTTAATATTAGTTTTAACTTTTGAAGGCATATTTCCAAATTGTAAAAAGTGCAGTCAAAAAGATCTGACCTGCTATTTAATTGTAAAAATTGGATTGACATGCCTTGTTTAGTTACTAAGCCCACTTAATTTATAAGCCATAGAAATAAATTGGTACTTCAAACACTTTTTCAAATATTTGGCAATAAAGCAGCACACATGGCTGGCTATACAGAAACCAATATAAAATTGATTTAACGAAATATTGCCATTTCATTGTCTTCCATATGCCACATGACATTGGCAAATTGAACTTTAAAACGTTTTTCACGTGGAAATTATTAAGTCATAGACGCAATTTTGTTGAATTTATGGTTGAAGACATTTTCATAAGTCATTGGGAGAGTCCTAGGCAGATGCCAAGGACAAAGCGGATGCCACTCATATTACGTTTAAGATGGAACACGTGCCTGTCTGCCAGCCATCGATGCGGATACGGATAGGGATGCGAATGGGTATGCGGATGCGGATGTGAATGCTCCGTCTTCAAAGTGTGACACACTCCCTCTTACACGTACACAAAAACATACAAAGTGGGTAGCATTTTTCGGCTCTTGCAGCTCTGTCTGGCATATTGGTTGATTTATGTGGCAATAAGCAGATGCAACCTGCGCAGAAAAAAGATGGCGTCTAGGGGCAGGAACTGAACGTGCAACGCGTAACTGATATGCAACGATTAGCACCCTTACATACACAAACACACACAGGAAATGCAATCGGTTTGGACTTTTCGAAAATTACGAGTACAGTCTGAAAAGCTGTTGCAGTTGGGATATTGATTTTCGGTGGATACTAAGAAAACTACAAATAACTCATTGCAGCACATGTTTGCAGGGGGCAACTTTTCAGCCACAGCCATCCAGGATCCCTTTCCTTTACGTCCCTTGTCAATATTTTCCTTTTTGGTTTTTTTTTTTTTTGGTTTGGATGTAGGGGTAGGTACCAACTTTATCCATTCACCGCAGCCCTTTTGAACTTTTGCCTTGGCTGCGGAAATACGGAAAGTTTGGTGGCAAAACCGCATTCTGACATTTTGCCAAATTGAGTGGTTTCCGGTTGCCCAGTTATATAAACAAACAGTTTGGATACGTGTCAATAGCAGCGCTAAATTTTGTTATTTAAGGATGCTTTGAGTTTCCTTTTTTATAAAATAGAAGCAATGTACCTTTTATCCAAGAACACCATGATTGGGAATGCTTTAATAGGAAAGTACAAAAATTGATTAATTATGTATACACTTATATTCTTATTATTATAAATTACATAATAATTTACTGAAAAACTTATTGAAGTGAGAACCAGAAGCTTTGACGTCGTGTTAATAAACGCTTGCTTTTGAACCAAAAATCAGGGTGGACCAGGGTGTATGTTTGGGTATTTTAGGGTTAACATCATCTCATTTTATAAAAAAAAATTTCCAAAAAATTTACCTTCTAAAGTTTGAATGTAGGTTTGTTGGATATTTAGTTACAAGCTCAACGGGTGTATTAGTCCATACTTCGACCATTTTTGGCTTTGCTATGGCAAAAATACTGGTTTATAGAGTGAATAATCAGGGTGGAGCAAATTTTGTTTTTGGTAACATCATCTAATTTTGCGATAAAATGGATAAAAGTTACATTACTAGGTTTGTATGCAGTTTTATTATTTATTTACTTTTTTATTCGAAAAATACTGAATTTTGGGTGAAAAATCAGGGTGGACCAAATTTTTAGTAAAGGTTTACCATGTGATT